>NC_057873.1:2893936-3159512 GCF_019740435.1 Gambusia affinis
GTGTGCAGAGCCCGGTACTTGGAGCTCTTAAGGCAGACTGGTCTTTAAAACCTCATGGTCTATGAGGGTCATGGGTTATGTTTTCTGTTATGAGACCAGAGAGCTTTACCAGTACCAGCTTGACAAGGATGAGGAACTTTCACCGATAACAAATACATGCAGCCTCACCTATAACGACTGGGCGGTGCTAAGGCTCACAATTCCTCCTGCCAATGAAGGTATAGAATTGGCCTTAGAGCAAAATGCAAGAGAAGATGAGTCTGACACTCGATCTGCAAAGAAAACCAGAAGACAGTGTTTCCCGACCGATACTGAAATTGGAAAGGGAGAAATTCTCTTCAGCGCAATGTGGGAATCGAAAACTACTGAATCCAGCCGCTGGTCCTTATGGGCAAGCAGACGGAGGGGCAGGAGCAGGAAATCTCCAGACCTGTTTGTGTTGGAGGCTTTCAATGTGGAGTGTGGTGTATTCTGAACCATGCTGGCTCTCCCATTTGACACCTGGTCTGAGAAAATGACGGAAGTCAGAAATCTGATTTCTAAATTGTTCCAAAAATCTTGCTGCTGGCTCGATATTTTATCAGTGAAGAAAACTGACATTTTCTGTCCACCCATCCTCTTCTGGGCTGGATGGACAAGTCAGACTGTGCTGACTTGTCTTCTGAAGACCCACCCCTCTACCCTACATATTGAGAGGGTTGCAGGGACTTCTGACACCAAACCTTTAGAAAGGAAGAAGTAAGGAGCTATGGACTATGGGGATCAAACTGGGGCGAGCCCAGTTTTTCGACTGAGACCATCTTCACTCCTCCTTCTCCTGGAAGCTACTACATGGATCCATATTATCCGCCTTCTCCGTTTTGTACTCTTCCTCATCAGCATCATCTCCTGCACTCTCTCCTTCAACTTTTCTGATAGCGAATATTGTAGCTGAAGAGGGTATACCTCCAGCAGCAGCAGAGGACTCTGGAGATTCTGCAACCGGCTACTCCCAACCTCCACCTTCTCTGATGCAGGAAGAAGATGAAATTGATGGATGGATACCGAGTACACTGATTGCTACTGTAAAAACAGCCGTGCTGCATCTATTCAGTTTAATTTGTATCAAGTATGTCAAGGAAACCTGCTACGGCTGCAAAACAGATCACCCAAGCCAGTGACAGCATCAATGCCTGGAAATACCGGAGGAAGATTATTACCAAATCAACCTTCAACGCATCACACGGAGACTTCTGACTTCACAATTCATACCGGCTGTCCAGAAACTCCTGAAGCAGCGTCACATACAGGTTGAGGATACAAAAGTGAAGATGATTGCAGAGACAGTTTTACACAAACTGAAATCGGCATACAGAATCCAGACTGCAATTAACGACATGTACCAGAACATGGCCAGTAATGAAAACCTTGACCAGCTTCGTTCTGTTTCAGAGTGTTACACAGAATGAAAAGTAATCTCTCTTCTGTGCTGACTTGTATTTTCTTATCCCACATATTTTTCTAGTTCTATAGATTTAGTTTAAGTATTTTATTTGCACTTGCATCATCTTTTTTCATCTTATTTAGCATGTCTAAGTATTTCATTCATTATCCTTTACTTATGTTTTATAACTAAATATATCTTTATACACCTAATATAGTTAAACATTTAATTGTAATTTCTAGTAAAGAAATGTATTGTTAACGATTTCTTACTATTAAAGGAAAAATAAATAAATCATTTCTACCATGATCTTGATTTCTCATTATTTAACAACCGTTCACCAAAGCAGGTGACAGAAGGATGGCTGAGAAAATGTTAATGAATAAGGTATACAACACTCTGTCACATCCTGGTAGTTTAGGAGGAATAGATAGACTGAAAAGAGCTCTGCAGGATGAAATGGGAAAGAAGGTTAAGGTGGAAAAAGGACAAGATTTTTTTGTTGGAACAAGACACTTACACTTTGCATAAACCTGCACACATTTTCATGAGCCTTTTAAGTTTCAAGCAGACCTTTGTGACATGCAAGCTTTGGCTGAGGAAAATGATGGTTATAATTACTTGTTAACAGTCATTAACATATTTTCTAAAAGAGCATACAACGAGTTTTAAAGAGGAAGACTGCTGACAAAGTGGTAAAAGCCTTTGAATCCATTTTCAAAGACAGTCAGTCTCCTAAAAAATTGCAAACTGATGCGGGTAAAGAATTATTTTTCACAAAAAATTTAAAGCTTTAATGAAAAAGCACGGTACTGAGCATTTTGCCACAGCAAGCGAAACAAAAGCCTCTGTGATTGAGAGGTTTAACTGCACATTAAAAACCAGAATGTGGAGATATTTCACCGCTAATAATACCTGTCATTACGTCGATGTTGTGCAAGACTTGGTGAAAAGCTACAACTACAGCTACCATACAAGTATTAAAACAACCCCTATGGAAGTGAATTCAAAAAATGCCTTTGAAATCTTTCAGAACCTGTATGGTACATCCTCAAGCACACGACGTAAGAATTCCAAACCTAAGCTTGAACCCGGGGATCTGGTTTGATTATCTAAATTATGTGGCGTTTTTGATAAAAAAAAAATGAACAGAGTTTTACGGATGAAGTGTTTACAGTGACTGATACCATACTTCAATCTCCTCCTGTGTACAAGCTCAAAGATTTGGATAATGAACCTATTCAAGGTTCTTTTTACGAGGAGGAACTTCAGAAATGAAACTGTGTAAAGATAAGATGTGCCAAGTGGAAAAGATATTAAAACGACGCACCATTAGAGGGGTTAAACAGGTTTTTGTGAAGTGGAAAAATTGGCCTCAGAAATATAACAGTTGGATCAGATTGGCTGACCTTTAACATGTATAAAAGACACCGGCACTTAAACTTACCCCTGACACAACACCATGGAGCGAGCAGTAGAGGATGAAGGGTTCTTGTCAGGATCCATGTTTCTCTGTGTATTTATTTCTAGTTTTCTTGTGTGTCTGAGTCTCTGTGTTGTCCTGTCTCCCCGTGATTAGTTCCCAGGTGTGTCTCGTTCCCTGATTACCTCATGTGTATTTAATGTCACCTGTGTCTCCGTGTGTTTGTCGGATCCTCGTCTACGTCTATGTCTCGTCACTCCGTCGTCCTGTCCCCTGTGTTCTGGTTTGTTCCATTAAATTCATTATTTTACAATCAATCCGGTCCATCTGCGTTTCTGCCTCACCTACACCACCGCTAAACATGATAGAAGGATCCGACCACAAACGAGGTGAGGTCGCTGCCTTTTTGGCCCAGTTGGACCGGGAGGTTTTTCGGGGGACTAGACTGGTCTTGGCACCCTCCGGATACGGTCCCCTCCGTTACCTCCGCCAGGGAAGCAGGCGACCTGAGCCGCCGGTGGACCCGGCCCCTGGTCGCTTCCCGAAAACGCCACCTCCGAAGTCTGCCCGGAAGAAGCGGCGTGAGCCGCCGGTGGACCCGGCCCCTCGTCGCCTTCCGGGAACACGCCCTCCACTGCCAGCCCCGAGAAAACGACCTGAGCCGCCGGTGGACCCGGCCCCTGGTCGCCTCACGGAGCCATCACCCCCGCTGCCGGCCCCGAGGCGCTTCGCCGGACTTCCTCCGCTGCCGGCCCCGAGGCGCTTCGCCGGCACTCCTCCGCTGCCGGCCCCAGTAAGTGAGGAGTTTCCCAGTGCCAGTCCCGAGTTTCCCAGTGCCAGTCCCGAGTTTCCCAGTGCCAGTCCCGAGTTTCCCAGTGTCAGTCCAGAGCACCCTAGTGTCAGTCCAGAGCCCCCTAGTGTCAGTCCAGAGCCCCCCTATGCTCCTCGTCACCGCGGACGGCCGCCGGACCGCCTCCGTGGTTCCTGCCTCCTGCGCCGCGGACGCCTCCCGGACCTCCTCAGTGGTTTCCGCCTCCGGCGCCGAGGTCGGCCCCCGGACCTCCTCCGTGGTTCCCGCTTCCTGCGCCGAGGTCGGCCCCCGGACCTCCTCCGTGGTTCCCGCTTCCTGCGCCGAGGTCGGCCCCCGGACCTCCTCCGTGGTTCCCGCTTCCTGTGCCGAGGTCGGCCCCCTGACCTCCTCCGTAGTTCCAGCCTTTCTGTGCTCCGCCCACCCAGTTGGGTTTGTTTTGTTTTGGTTTTTTGGACTCTGGACCCTTGTGTCTCCGCCCAATTATTTTTGGGTTGTTTTTTGTTGTTTATAGACTCCAGGCCCCCCGTCCAGCTCCCCTCCGCCCACCCTCGTTGTATTTTCTGTTTTGGGCGTCTGGGAGCCGCCCGTTAAGGGGGGGGTACTGTCAGGATCCATGTTTCTCTGTGTATTTATTTCTAGTTTTCTTGTGTGTCTGAGTCTCTGTGTTGTCCTGTCTCCCCGTGATTAGTTCCCAGGTGTGTCTCGTTCCCTGATTACCTCATGTGTATTTAATGTCACCTGTGTCTCCGTGTGTTTGTCGGATCCTCGTCTACGTCTATGTCTCGTCACTCCGTCGTCCTGTCCCCTGTGTTCTGGTTTGTTCCATTAAATTCATTATTTTACAATCAACCCGGTCCATCTGCGTTTCTGCCTCACCTCCACCACCGCTAAACATGATAGTTCTACGTCACTTTACCCTCGAACGCGGGTCTAAATGTTCTTAAGGGTAATACCATTTAAATTTTTTGTGTGAATTTAGCACAGTATATTAATTTAGAAGGTTCCTGGCAAGTTGCCTTGACAGAGATTTATTATCGTCACATCTGGCATAATCAGCTTACTTTGAATGGAGGGATAAAAAATAGTGAAAAAGGTGTTTAGGCAAAATATTACGCCCGGATACTACAGAAACGCGACACACCTGCTTGGAGAAATGGAACCTATCCTTAGAGAAATAAAATCCGATGTTTAGTTTGAACCGATTTACTCATTTGTAAATAAATTGTTCTTTAAAGCAGGAGGACATTATCAATTACATTGTCATGCTCCGATTGCTTACATGCTCGGCATGGAACCAGGAGAATGGCTCACTTTTGATAAAAGTGCTTCTCGCTCAATGGACATCCAGGCAGGATTTTATATGATTTATTGTTACAGTGACATGGTCAAACACCAAATAGTGGGTGATAGTTACGCTCCTTTGCTGCGTACAGTTAAAGTGGACGGAAAATTCGGTGATATAATAACTCAAACTTTTAATTTACCTGACTATCTTCCTGTCGCACGGAAACATCTCAAATCGATTCAAATAGAACTGAAATCAGATGAGAACGTTTTGATAAATTTTACCTACGGAAAGGCAATTGTGAAATTGCATTTTTGACTTGAGGTCACGATGAAGCCTGAGATAATAACTGTATGAACTCTGATCAGAAACAATCATATAATGAACGGGTGATGACAAGGTTATCATTCATACCAGCTCACTGCTGCAGTCTGAAAGAGACTATTTACCTCAGCAGAAGGATTGTATAAATCTGCAGTAACATGACTCATAAATCTGAGAGATGATCCTCACCAGTTTGTGCATTATTACCATAACTAGGTAGGGGGCGTTCTATCTGGATTCCAGGGGGCGCCAGTAATTTATGGCCGCGGGATAGGGTCAATATTTTCAAGATTATTCTGTTTTGGATCACCTCTAGTTAAATCAGGTTTTGCCCTGGCTAAACCTCACTTAAAAAGAGCAGCCACCAACATTGCTACGGATGTCGTAGGCAAAGCAATTAATAAAATAACAGGTTCTAAAGAGGGTCAAGAAGGGTCAGGAATTATGGTTCTGTCAAGAAGAGCAAGAACGTGCCCACCGGGAGAGCGTGTGAGAAACTTACAAATACGTAGAGCAATGAAGCTAAAGAAATCAAACGGGAGGAGGGCTTAAGCGAAGAACTCTGCTCCTAGCAAAGATATATTTCAATAAAACATGACTCTTTTGCATCACAAATCGCCCGAATGTTTCCTAGCTGAGTTGGATTTATTTTCAGCCTCTATTACCCAGCTATTTCTAGAGGACTTGATCTACACTGAAATTTTACTGCTGTGAGCTCTTACAGACAATGATCCTATTGAGTTTCTGATGAGGTGAGAAATATCTGGACTCAAACGACACCCTGCTTCATCTACACATCAAGATCACCAACGCCGGGGTCACGTGATGCAGTTACTCTGAGCGGATGCTTGTCGCTGAATCCCACTTCTCCCGAGCCAATTTAGTTTATTTTTTCATCCTTATCTAAGCTAACAAGCTGTAGGCTTATCTTATAGCAACCGGACACCATGCCCAATCCTAAAACAGCCAAATCTTCCGCCTGTAAACCAACTGAAGAGCCAACAAGGAAGAATACGCTAACTAGCAAAGAAGCTAACCAGGCAGTTCAACAGCACGAGGTGCTTGCTAGCGACTCTGACTCTCTGGCCGCCGATATCTCTCAATCTGTCATTGAGAAGATTTCAGCCCTGATGGATAGAAAATTTACGGAGTTTGCCACCACTTTGAGTAACATCTCTGCTAAATTAGAAGCCAACAGGGAGCGCATCACGGATGCAGAGCACCGCATTTCAGCAGTGGAGGATGACATGTCGACGGTGGAACATAGGCTGAAAGAGCTGGAGTCAAAAGTGCGTATTCTGACCGAGAAATGTATCGACTTGGAGGGACGGAACCGTAGGGATAATATCTTGATTTATAACCTCAAAGAAGATACGGAAGGCCAACAGCCAGTTTCATTTTTTGAGAGATGGCTCCCAACTCTTCTTGGCTTGGAGTGTAAGCAAGGCGTCTTTAAGATCGACCGGGCTCACCGGAGCCTTGGACCGCCGAGACCTGACCGGCCGCGCGCTGTGATTGTTAAGCTACATCACCTGGATGTATCTCTGGAGTGTATATATGTTTGATTTGATGTAAAGCACTTTGAAATGTGCTATCCAAATAAACTTTGATTGATTGACTGATGTTGTTATCTCATTTCTATGTATATATCTCTTACTTGGAGGCTGCAAGGAAGCAGGCTCCGCTCACATACGGAGGCCAAATGACTGTTATCAGACAGGATATGACTGCTGCTGTCAAGGAGATGCGCCGTGCGTTTAATGGGGTGTGAGGAAGGCCTCAAACGAACTTTGACACTAACTTTATACAAAACTCCAATATATGTGGAAAATTTCTTTACTGAGTTGAATGAACTTCTGTCTCTCATATGTATTGATTATGATTGTTTAATAATTGTTGGTGATTTTAACGTCCATGTTGACAACCCCCAAGACAGAGGGGCTAAAAAGCTCTAATATCTTAGAGACTTTTGGTCGAACACAACATGTCAAACAAGCAACACACACTCAAGGACACACACTGGACCTGGTTATCAGTAAGGGTGTGAATATTTCCAATATCTCTGTAACTGATGTCGGATCACTTCCTGTTATCTTTGAAAGTTGTTTATCCTTTAAACCACTTGGACAAACAGCAACCATCACAAAACATTCTCTCACTGAAAGCACAGCAGAAACATTTAATCAAATTTACAAGTTAACAAAGTAAATTAGTGCTTTATAGTTAATGTGGAAAATTATATTTAGGGGGATCAAGTCCGGTAAATGTTTTCAAAGTTAGCTTTTTTTTAATCTAAGCTAAAAATTTGCTCAACTAATAGCAGATCAGTAGAATTATGGCTATGACTGATAATTATGAGAGAAAAGAATAAAAATGTAACTCAGAAGTTCTAGTTTAATTTATTTGGGAATTTTGAAGAGTCAGTGACTTTTTGCTTAGTGACGGATATTTCATCATTCAGTACGTTGAGTCAGCCAAAGCAGATGGAAACTGTGATACTATCACAAGATGATAAACATGCAAAAACAGGTTATGAATAAAATTATGAAGGTAAAACATTAAATTAGTCCAACACAGTAATTAGTAATGCCAGAAAACCTGCTGGCTTATTAAAAGTGCACCACAGAAACCAGACCTGAATATCAAACAGGAAACTTTGACCCAACCGGGCTCACAGTTTGGGTCAGAACCTCAGAGGATCAGTTAATATTTTAGATTTTCATATCTCTTCATTCATTGTTTTATGATATAAATGCATTTTGCTGCAGCAACATAAAGTGGCTGGTAGTGTTTAATATTCTAAATAAAATATGTTTTGGGTTAAATGGGCCTAAAATATCTCAGCTCTTTGAAATAAACAATTTTTTCCGCTGAAGATCTAAAGTTTAGATTTACCCTGAATAACCTGGTTATGTTGCAACAAAGCTGATAAAGTTGCTGAAGTTTCCATCCAGATTAGCATCACTTAGCTTGCTCATGGCAGCACACAGAGGCTGAACATCCAGATTAATGTTTAGATTTCTCTCTCTGCCTCTATGAAGCCTTTCTGCTCTGATGATCAAAGACTAAAACTGAAATGAAATGACAGAAAAATGTTTTATGAAAAAAATGTATTTAAATGTTTCAGATTTATAATCTGAAGATGTTCCATCAATCCTCCTGGAGGACAAACTGACCACTTCTCATTCACAAGAAGCCTGCAAATGTAATAAAACAAAATAACACAGAGACCTTAAAGAACACAGTAGCACAACTTTGAACCTGAACAGTCAACTGAACTCAGACTCTGACATCAGAGCTGCTCTACCGTTAAATTATTGGGCCTGTTGTGAACCGTAACTCTTTACCTGATATCTGACACCAACAACAACAAACACACGCAATATATTTGGAAATAATTACAAAATAAGGTAAAAACATTGTCTGTTAGGATGGATAAAACATTTTAGATACTTAAATAGCACCTTTTTACAATAAAAATGTGCACCTTTGTGCACAAAGGTAAAGTATGTGAGGATGCAGTCCCAGTTCAGGAAAAACTCAGACACCTTCCATGTGTAGTACAAGAAGCTGTGTCACAGGAACTGGATCTGCTTCTGAAGGAGGGCATTATCGAACAGATTGATGCTTCTCCCTGGATTTCTCCTATTTTGGTCACAACAAGGAAGGAAGGCAGACCAAGACTATGTGTTGACTTGAGAGAAGCTAATAAAGCTATTGTTGCCGACATTCATCCTTTGCCCCACATGGATGAGCTTTTAAGTGAGCTCAGGGGTGCCTAGGTTTTCTCCACCATAGATTTGGCATCTGCATACCACCGACTTCTACAACATGAGAACATACATGAGAACAGTCGTCCGGCTTTTATTACACAGAAAGGACTTTTCTGCTACTGCCGTGTCCCTTATGGGTTTGCCTCTGCTCCATCTGCATTCCAAAAAATGATGGAAACTGTGCTGCATTGTGTTTTTGTGTTTGATTTGATGTAAAGCACTTAGAAATGCCTTGCTGCTGAAATGTGCAATACAAATAAAATTTGATTGATTGACTGATGTTATTATCTCATTTCTGTGCGCTATTTTCAGCAGAGAGGGGAACCCTGACTACACAGTCACTGATATTGGGCCGCGGTTTCTTTCCAGCTCTTTTGCAGATTTTCTCAGAGAAAGGGGAATATCTCATCTGCGTACAAGTGTATACCATCCACAGTGCAATGGTGCTGTTGAAAGATGGAAGAGAGTTCTAAAGGAGACAATCCTAACTGATGAACACATGCAGAAAGACTGGAAAACTACTGTTACTGATTTCCTACAAAACTACAGAGCAATGCCACATAACACAACTGGAGTATTTCCCTCACATTTACTGCACAACAGGAGGATGAAAACAAAAGTGAACAACTTTCCATGTCCAAAGAAAAGCAGAAAATGCACTACAATCCAAGAACAGTTAGACAGAAACAAGAGAAGTCTAAACAGTATTCTGACAAACGCCGCACAGCAAAGACACCAACATTCAAACCTGGAGACATGGTGAGGGTAAAAAGACCTGATCATGTTCACAAAGGCTCATCAAGATTTACTCCACCGCTGTCTGTTGAAAAGCAGATCGGAGGAAGTACTTATGTACTCGGAGACAATAAAAGGTGGAATGCTGCCAGACTTTCACGCTATTCTGCAGGTATTCCATGTAAAACAACAAAACCAGAAAAGCATGACCCTGTGATTCAAAGGAAAAGTGTTAGAACTGCTGCTCAACCTGTGTGGTCCAAGGACTTTCAACTAGGTTAAAAAGGATGAATAAATAAATACATAAATGATTGGGTGTTACATGTTTAGGGTTCAGGTGAACTAATTCTCATGGTACAAACTGGTTAGAAATACCTAACCAGACGTAAACCGTGATACTAACCCAAGATGATAATCAGACAAAAACATGTTTTAACTAAAATTATGAAGGTAAAAAATGAAATTAGTTCAACAGAGCAATTAGTAATACCAGAAAACCTGCTGGCTTATTAAAAATGCACCACAGAAGCTCGACCCGAATATCAAACAGGTAACTTTGACCCAACGGGGCTCACAGTTTGGGTAAGAACCTTAGAAGATCTACTAATATTTTAGATTTTCATGTCTCTTCATTCATTGTTTTATGACATGAAGTTGATGTTCTCTCTCTGTTTCTTCTCTTCATAGCAGCTACACCTGGGCTTATTTCTGTTTAGCTGTGATCCCTTCCTGGAGGGAAGCTGAGCTACTGCTGCCATCAACATCAGGTTCCCCTTCAGTGGATCACACACCTGGATCCACTCCGGCCACATGCAGAACAACGACTGAACTAAACACAGCAACAACAGACACTGGTGAAACCTGTGAATCCCAGTAGGCCCAGTATGAACCCATCTACATTATCGGATCATAGGAAGGAGGCGTTGTCTCTGAAAGCAGCCAAAGATCCGAACTGTGACGTTCAGGAAGTGGCAGATAAAAAAGGTTAAAGTAGGAAGTCTTCAGAGTCTGGAGCCTCATCCTGATCACATCAAGAGACGAAGCTTCACTCCACATCCAGAGGAAACATGGACCAAACAGCTCTGATGCTGCTTCTGTGTCTCTGCAGCTCAGGTAGGACTCCACTTTCAAACAAAAACACTAATATTCACCAGAGTTCAAATTAAAAATGATCGACTGATAAACATGTTAAATTTTACAAACATAAAACTGGAAACTGTTTCTAGTCTCAGATCATAGAGCTGCTGCTACACAGTTAGTGATGTTTATATTGTCTACTTGCTGCTAAGGAGCCAATAAAATCAAGAATTGTTGGTTTTTGTGTTTTTATGATGTAAAACACTTTGAACTGCCTTGTTGCTGAAATGTGCTATAAAATAATCTGATTGATTGATTGATAAGGAGAAGCTGCAGAAACTCTGCAGCAGCGCTGAATCTGCGCAGTAAACAGGCGGAGCCACATAAAATGGCTCCTTCTGCATGAATTCTCTCATCTTCCTCTTGGCTCCACAGGTTCTCTAGGAGGTTCTGGTCAGGCCCGTTTGCTGGCCAACCAAGCCCAGTAGCACCACGGTCATTGGACCAGCTTCTGGTACCGCTGGTTGTGTTGGTGAAAACGTTTGAGCTCCGTCTGACGTGGGAGTGTCTCAGGCAGGATGTCGAACTCGCCTGCTGCAGATTAGAATCAATCAACCAATCGATCAGTTTATTTGTAAAGCACATTTCAGCACCAAGGCGGTTCAAAGAGCTTTACGTCATAAAAACACAAAAAGTCCTAAAGACATCACACAGTAAACCAGTAAACAGTAAATTTTGTCAAAGTGTCGTCGTTACACATCAAAATGTTGTTCAGTGTTTCATTTATTATGTTTCAACAGCAAATCTGACCAGCTGGGATTTTAGTCCAGATTAAAGGAACTCAGTGTTTCAGTTGTTTTGCAGAGTTAATTGTTGAAACAGCTTTTCAATAATTTAGCTGATGAATGAAAGGTTGGAGATCGGCCTGTAATTCTGCAGTAATTATTTGTTCAGATTGTTTTTATTTTTTATATCAGTGGTTTGAAAACTGCTGGGGGAAAACACCTGATGAGAGCGAAGAGTTTACTATTAGAATCAGATCAGATGAAATGACAGGCAGAACTTTCTTAAGAAAAGTTGTGGATGTTATTATCTTTGGGCATAACATGGATATTAGATTCTGTGTGGCTGTGAATGTTGACCCTCTATTATTTTTTTATTTTCCTAAATTTTTTTTTCTCCGAAGACTTTTTGAGGCGCTAGTGGTTTGTATTTTTGTGATAGTAGGCAGACAGGAAAGAGGGCGAGGAGAGAGAGGAAGACATGCGGCAAAGGTTGTCGGGACCCGGAGTCGAACCCGCAACCTCCACATCGAGAACAAAGGCCTCCAAACGTGGGGCGTGCTAACCTCCTGCGCCACCACAGCACGCCCCAGATAATATTTATATAATCTAATATTTTTAATTTTCTCTGCAGCGTATTTGTCAAATTCATTGCAGGTCAGGTTGTTTGTCAGCCTGTCAACTGTGGCAAATAAACCTCAATCATTGTTCATGTTTTTGTTTATAATTTCTGCAAAGAATGTTTCCTTTGCATGTTTTAGTGTAGAGTAATATCTTCACAGTCTTTCTTAATAGATTTCACAATAAACAAAGTTGAGTTTTCCTCCATTTACATTCGGCCCTACAGCAAAATTGTCTTGCAGATTTAACTGTTGACACATTTCTCCATGGAGGTTTGTTCCTACCAGACACGACCTTCACTTTAATGTAGGCAATGAAATCAATGACATCTGAAATTTTATGATGGAAGTTATCTACCAGCTCATCTACAAGGTTAGATGAGCTGCTCTGCTTCTGGTTGCTCTGCATTCAGAATCAGAACCAGAATCTTCTGGATTTAACAACTTTTTACACAAAAACAATAAATTTGACTTTGGTTGGTTTCAGTAAAGAAATAAAATATAAATGGGTAGAAAAGGTGAATAATAACATTTCAGGTCTTACTACAGAGCGTAAATAACACTTAGGTCTGGGCTTTAACTAGGCCATTCCAACATAAAGATGGTTAGATCAGAACCATCCATGATAGCTCTGCCTCTAACAGGAGGAAAAATCAAGAGAAGATAAAATAAACATGATCAACAGGATCCTGTCAACACATCCTAAATCTGTCTTTGCTTTTTGTAACCCAACATGTAAATGTTGTTTCTTCCAGCGCTGTCTGATGAACTCAGACTGGTAGCAGGAAGGAGTCGCTGTGTTGGCAGACTGGAGAAGAAGAATCGGGGTGGCAGGAAACCAGTGAATGATTGGAACTGGAACTGGAACTTTACATCAGCAGCTGTAGCTTGCAGACAGCTCCACTGTGGATCTGTGGTGTCGTTACGAAGTGATGAGGACGACAATATAGAGATCGTCTGTTCAGGTGATTTCATATCCTGTCCATTGTCTTCCTGTTCTGCTTCCAACTCCACTTTAAAAAATTCCCACTTCCAGCTCAGTCTGGGCTTCTTCCCCTTCACCTGGATTCACTCGGGTAGATTTTCTACTGGACCAATCAGCAAACAGGAGAAGAAGTTTGAACCATGATTAATTTTCTGTTATTTTAGAAACATAGTCTCTGTAGTTTTAGCAATGGCAGTGGAGGAAGTTCAGTCCATGGTGGCCACACTTCCACATATTGAATTAACATTAACAGTCGCCTCATTCGGCTCTTCTCTGTTTATGGTGGACAAATTATTGTAAGGTAACATCTGCTGGTTGTATTGTCTTCATTCTAAATGCTAGTGAACTCTCACCAAATGAAGCTATTTGGGTTGCATGCACAAGGTTGGGAGATGTTTTCCTGCAGCTGCATGAGAACCAGACCGTCTCTCCCTCAGCGAGTAAAGCTGACTGAGTGATTTCATCTAACAGTGCTTGGTAATTAATTTTTTCTACAACATGTTTACAGTCCAGGAAATTTCCAGTAAACTTCTTAGTGTTGATCTGGTGCTTTGCATGTCATGGACAAACGTTAGCAACTGGGTGAAATTTAAAACCTCAACACAGTCCAGACTCTCTGGATGAATCAAAGTGTAGTAAAGAGTTGCAGGTTTTTACCAGGTTAGTGATTTAATGAAGTTTGATTAGATTAAAGAGGAACCAGTGTTGCAGATTCAGGGTTATAAAAACATCAAAGTCATTGAGAAGAAGCTGATCAAATATTGCACTTCCTCCATAAATTAAGTTTAGAGTGTTAAAGTATGATGATAGTTTTCTATTATTCTGTGATTAAATCTGTCCTCAAATTTGCTTTGTAGAAGACAAGGATGAAATATTAATAATTGATAATTTATAGGTTCTTTGTGCTGTTCTAGTGTATTTTTCTCTTTTGTCTTAAGTTTTTTTCCCCACCCATTTCCAGGGCCTGCAGTATAGGCAGATGGTAAAAGTGCAAAGAATATTAAACAGTAGATTTGGAAACAACAAAACTCTGCACTGTATTGGAGCTTTACTGAACAAACTGGAACCAAATTCAGTGAAAAAGTTGAAGAAACTTTTTTCTTTCTGCATCCACAGACTCAGTCATGCTGGTTCAAGGGACCAACCGGTGCTCAGGCAGACTGGAGGTGAAGACCAACCAGTCGTGGTCCTCAGTGTGTGAAAAAGACTTTGACCTGCAGGATGCAAAGGTGGTCTGCAGGGAGATTGGCTGTGGGTCTCCTTCTGTCCACCAGGGGGCGCTCTATGGAGAAGCAGAGGCTCCAGTGGGGAGCAGAGAGTTCCTGTGTGAAGGCAGTGAGTCTGCTCTGCTGAAGTGCAGCAGCAGGAAGAGTTCAGGTAGAAACAGCTGCTCACCTGGTCAAGCTGTTGGACTCACCTGTTCAGGTAGAGGAGGATCTGCAGACCTGCTGCTGTTCACTGCTTCACTTCCTTCATTAATGAACTCTCTGTCTCTGATCAGATCAAGACAACTTCAGGTTGGTGGAAGAGGCCAGCCGATGTGCTGGGAGACTGGAGATGAAACATCAAGAAGAGTGGAGACCAGTGGCTGTTTGGGATCGTTACTGGAATATGAACTCAGCTGCTGCATTTTGTGTTAAACTGGACTGTGGTTCTGCTGTTTCAGTAAGAAATTCAGTGGAAGCTTCAATGAGACCAGTTTGGAAGATCTGGTATGACTGTTTTCAGTCAGGATCTGCATTAACAAACTGTTTACCTGATGATAAAAACAGTTATCAGAGCCATGAGCTCATCTGCTCAGGTAACTCTGAACTCTCATATTCATTTCATTTAAAATGTTTCTTCCATCAGGTTCCAGATGTCTGCAGAGAAACCGTCACCTTTAACTAAGAACCTGAAACCTTGAGGAGAGGGAAACTAAAGTAATTTAAATATCCAGCTAAAGTTTTCAGTTTAGCCCACATAGATGAACAAAAACTCATCATTTTGATAACTTTTAATCTCTGCTGGTTTGAAGTCGATGCATCAAAATCCCAGGAGGAGTTCAAGGAAATCAGACATTTTCAAAACATGAAAATTAACAGAAAATGACTTTTGATCCAAAATGGTGGATTTCCTGTTTTTAGTGAAAATAGCAGGAAAACCTTTTGTTTGTTATGGTTGTCGGCCTGGATGGACTAGGGGGCGCTGTTGAGTCATTTTGCTTAATTTATTTTTAAATCAACTGAAATATTAACAATTTCAAAAGGATTAAAGTTTGTTTGACATTTAGTGGATTTATTAACATGTTTATGTTCCAAAAATATGACAAATTCAGCAGAAATAAATTTAATGTTAAACTTTCAGGTTCAGTCGGTTTCACTTCATCTTTGATGCTCCGAGATTTTCTAGTTTGGTTTTCTTGGCCTTTATTTTTATCAAACTCAGAGATGTTTCCATGTGAATCTAGAAAATTAAAGTTCTGAAATATTTTAAACCTTTTTTCTTTCTGCATCCACAGACTCAGTCAGGCTGGTTCAAGGGACCAACCGGTGCTCAGGCAGACTGGAGGTGAAGACCAAGAAGTCGTGGTCCTCAGTGTGTGAAAAAGACTTTGACCTGCAGGATGCAAAGGTGGTCTGCAGGGAGATTGGCTGTGGGTCTCCTTCAGTCCTCCAGGGGGCGCTCTATGGAGAAGCAGAGGCTCCAGTGGGGAGCAGAGAGTTCCTGTGTGAAGGCAGTGAGTCTGCTCTGCTGAACTGCAGCAGCAGGAAGAGTTCAGGTAGAAACAGCTGCTCACCTGGTCAAGCTGTTGGACTCACCTGTTCAGGTAGAGGAGGATCTGCAGACCTGCTGCTGTTCACTGCTTCACTTCCTTCATTAATGAACTCTCTGTCTCTGCTCACATCAAGCGCCCCTCAGGTTGGTGGGAGAGGCCAGCCGATGTGCTGGGAGACTGGAGATGAAACATGAAGAAGAGTGGAGACCAGTGGATGTTTGGGATCATAACTGGACCATGAACTCAGTTGCTGCATTTTGTGCTGAACTGGACTGTGGTTCTGCTGTTTCAGCAAGAAATTCAAAGGAAGCTTCATTGAGACCAGTTTGGTGGATCTGGTCTAATTGTTTCCAGTCAGGATCTGCATTAAAGAAATGTGTACCTGATGATGGAAACAGTGATCAGAGCCATGAGTTCATCTGCTCAGGTAACTCTGAACTCTCATATTTATTTCTTTTAAAATGTTTCTTCCATCAGGTTCCAGATGTCTGCAGAGAAACCGTCACCTTTAACTAAGAACCTGAAACCTTGAGGAGAAGGAAACTAAAACTGGTTTAAATATTACTGACAGACTATAGATCTATCATAAAGGTGCTAGTAATTATGTATAAACATGCTAGTAACCATGGCAACCAGTCTGTGATGAGCTCCTGTCTCTTTCTCATGCATGCCATCTTGTTTTCCACCTCAGATTAGATCCAGTTGTCTCTGTGTTTCCTCTGCGTTCCCAGGTCTGCTGGTTGAGCCGCTCATCTTCCTCTCTTCCTCCACTGACGGGGTTTCCACAGGCAGAAAGCAGGGGTCTGAGCTCCTCATTGGATCAAGTTTCGGCATCATGTGCTCCATCAGACCTCAGTATGAAGGCGGCTCCTTCCAGCTCATCTTCAGCACCTCTAACTACACTCAGAACCACACCCTGCCAGCTGTTAATCACTCCGCCCTCTTCCTGTTCTCTGCTGCTGGCCACGCCCACCAAGGAACCTACCACTGCGTTTACCACGTCTACGTTTTCTCCTATAACTTCTCCTCTATGAGCCAGCCTCTCAACCTCACTGTCTCAGGTAAACTCATGGAGTCCATCAGGAAAAGTTCTGCTTCAGGTGAACCAGCAGCTGTCTGCCTCATTCATGAGGTCAGAGAGGAGGATTGATGATATTAATGTTCATGATCAGATCTACAGGCAGCATGAAAACAAGGGTCTATATGATTATTTTCTAGCTGGACTCATCTGATGAAAGCTGATCCTGAATCTGTTTCATTCAGTTTCAGCCTATCTCACTGCTTTGATCATCAGACTGGTTGTCGTCCTGCTGGGTTTGCTGGGATCAGTCCTGGTCCTCTACTTTAAGGTACTGCATGTATCATGCATGATGTGTTCAGTTGGGAAAGTTCTTGCATTGAAGCTGAACCATCCTCTGTTTCCAGGCCAGGAGAAACCAGAAGTCTGGACCAGAAAACAACCATCATGATGAAGGATCCAGAGCTGAAGGCAGCTTAGAGGAGGAGACTGCAGTCTGAAGGAACCAGGAGAAAATGATCTTCATTTCACATCCACAGGAAGGAGCAGAGAGATGTTTCAGACTCCTGGAAATCTATTTGTCTATGTATCTATGATAAAATGTCTCTGTTCTCCTGCAGCAGGAAGGAAGTTCAACATTCAGAAATTTGTATCTGGACTAAACCTACTTAAGTAAAACTTATATAAGAAGGGAACACAAAGCATGCAACAAACAAAATATAACAGAAAACCCACTTCATCAAAATCTGATCTTCATCAACCTTGCAAGGATAGCATATTATGGGATATTTGGGGTGAAAGGTCAGGTAGCCAATTCCATTCGGGTCCTGAACCCAGCTTGTGTCCTTGTCTTAGTTGGGGTCATGAATTGTTGTGTGACAAATGTAATATAGTTGATCCTGGCTTGTAATACTTTGTCCTGCCTGTAGGTGGTGTATGTCTTCACTGCCATGATAACCCATCCAATATATCCAGTTCCCACAAATCTGAACCAGATGTGATCCATCTTAGTAGGGAAGTGCATGCACAATGCATAGTGGACCCAAGGCTTCGAGACCAACAAGAAAACATGAAGACACTCTTGACCAATGTGTGTGAGAGATACATGAACAAAATGGCTACCGTCGATATTGGCCCGAATGAGACGGAGAAGGAAAATTTATCAGACGATGTGGACAAGCTGCCTCCGATCTCCTACTACGATAAAGTTAACTATGTAGTCAACACAAACGCCATAAACGAGCTTCACTGCTTGAAATTTATGGACGCATATAATTAGTATTTCAACAGCTTTGTTAAGGAGATACGAAGTCTGTGTGAATAATGAGGTTCTTGGGACCAGCAGACCAAGTACATGTACAAACATGTAGGCTACATGTCTGTTAAGCTTGCAGATGGGATGGAAAATTTTATGGTTACTATGATTATGAATGAATCGATTCATAACAGTGTTATGGTTCTTGTGTAAAGCATGTGCTCATGGGAAAGTCTTCTGAAGCTGTTTCTCTGAACTCTGTATTATTAGAAAGTTATAGAATATTTTCTTCATTGCATTCTCATGACATCCTTAAATGTTTAATATGCTTTATGAAAGAAAATGTGTATGTTTGCAGTCTATTTTGTAGCTATTTAGATTATTAAACTGTGAAAGGAATGAAACCTTTCCTATAAAACAATAAGCTGTGTTTTGCTCGAGGCTCTTTCTCCTGACTGTGTTCAGTGAGCAGAGACTCCAAATGCTGTAAAGCCTTCAAATAAATATTGACAAAGAATTTATATATTCTCTCTAGTTTTGATAGTTTTTCCTCAGTCTGTTAAAGATAATTTCAACCACAAACAGAATCCTGTGGGTTGGAGAGGTCGAGGCCGACGGGAGATCGGATGCATCGACCAGCCTAAGGAGGTAAACTTCAGTCCACCTCCTAGTTGAATAAGGGAAGTCTGAGGTATGAAGAAATATAAATCAATGAAAATAGGTGCAAACATAGCTTAATGAGAAATGTGAAGAAACAAAAAAGCAAAAAAACTAAGAAGAAATGAGTTGGAAAAAGAAAAACGTGACAAATGTAAGAATGTGGATGAAAGAAACTGAATGCAGAGCGAAGGCAACAATGGCATACATTTTATTAGGGTATTACAGGACATCAGCAAACTGTTTGGTTTGTGTTTATCATCCACAAGCTGGTGGAGTGGTGGAAAGGGAGAATGGAACTATCAAAAACAAATTGGCAAAATGTTGTGTAGAAACTGGTTTGTCTTAGCCTGAAGCTCTTTGAGCATGTGATAATGAGAACCAGGTCCCCCCTCCCATGGGCCCACCACCTGTGAGAGGGGCCAAAGGTGTCGGGTGCAATGTGTGTTGGGTGGCGGCCGAGTGAGGGCACCCTGGCGGTCCGATCCTCGGTTGCGGAAGCTAGCTCTTGGGACTTGAAATGTCACCTCTCTGGTGGGGAAGGAGCCACAGCTAGTGTGTGAGGTCAAGAGGTTCTGGCTAGAAATAGTCGGTCTCACCTCGACGCCTGGCTCTGGTTCTGGAACCAGTCTCCTTGAGAGGGGCTGGACATACTTCCACTCTGGAGTTGCCCACGGTGAGAGGCGTCAGGCAGGAGTGGGCATACTTGTTGCTCCCCTTCTCAGCGCCTGTACGTTGGGGTTTACCCCAGTGAATGAGAGGGTAGCCTCCCTCCGCCTACGGGTGGGGGGACGGGTCCTGACTGTCGTTTGTGCTTTCTCGGTTGTCTGGCTGTGTTCTGCTCACCCATACACTCTCCCTTTCAGGCTGAATACAGAAGTGATTCCATGGTAATGGGGGGTGGCAGGTTCATTCAACCTAAACGGTTTCAAACAGACAAAAAAGAAGAGAGAGATAAGTGATTAAATTTCGTTCTCGAGGAGAGAAAAAGAGGAAAGTGTGATTTTTACATTCTCCAAATTCACTCTGAGGTTCCTTTCTTCCTGCTCCCCTTTATGTTAGGATTAATGAGCCCTGGTTACATTAGTTAGCAGCTGCTGGAAGGAGGGGAAAACAGAAACCCAGCTGCTAACACACACTCATAAATCTTTACAATAAAATGGAATCTCCTGTCTTAGTGCATGCGAGGTCTCAAGTGGACTTCCCGTGTCTCTGGGTCACAAACTTTGACCTTTAGCCTTTGGCTGTTTTTCTTATAAGGCCAGCTCTTACTTTTGTCTCCAGAGTGGCTGGTATCTGCTTCCAATACATGACAAAGTATTGGGTCAATAGTTTATGCACCGATATTACAAAAGGAATGATGAAGATAAGTGTGTAAACCTTCATCTTCTTGTGTCTTCACTGGTGATGAATCCAGGAATCTTGGTGTCTCTTTTTGGGTTCCTTTGTGATTCCTGCTGCCCTGTTACTAAGCCAGGTGGGAGAACGGTGGAAGCGCTTCTTAAGGAGGAGGTTCTGGAGCATTGACCTTCCCCAGGGTTTCCAACAGCAGGTGGTTCAGTGCTGAACGGCCTGCAGTGGCTAGTGTGAACCCAGGAAGTACCCTGACCTGTGTAAGTGGTCAGGAGGACCTGGAAGTGTCCCAACCAATGTCTGGATTTCCAGTGAGGACAGGAGGGAGAGCAGCTTTTGCTACCTGATGGGGGGAGAGCGCATGACAGACTTATAATATTCTAACACGTTATCTTCTATTGGGTTAGTTGTTAGGAATGTTTGATCTTTGCAAATTTCTTATGCAGAAATCACAAAAAAGGATCTCAAATGGGTTTAATTTAGCTTTGGACCTGGTTCTCATTCTAACATAAAGAGCTTCAGACTAAGACAAACCTGTTTCTACACAACATTTTGCCAATTTGTTTTTGATAGTCCCATTCTCCCTTTCCACCGCTCCACCAGCTTGTGGATGATAAACACAAACCAAACAGTTTGCTGATGTCCTGTAATACCCTAATAAAATGTGGGCCATTGTTGCCTGCCACTCTCTGCATTCAGTTTCTTTCATCCACATTCTTACATTTGTCTTACATTTGCTTTATAGGAAAGGTTTCATTACTTTCACAGTTTAATAATCTAAATAGCTACAAAACAGACTGCAAACATACACATTTTCTTTCATAAAGCATGTTAAACATTTAAGGATGTCATAAGAATGCAATGAAGAAAATATTCTACAACTTTCTAATAATACAGAGTTCAGAGAAACAGCTTCAGAAGACTTTCCCCTGAGCACATATGTCAGGTTCAAACACCTATAAAAGACAAAATTAATTAAACACAAAAAAGACAAGAGAGATGGATTCTTTGTACTCGTGAGGAGAACAGACAGAGATGTGCTTTCAGTTACAATCTCCTACCGCTCTGAAATCACATATGCCTGCTCCTCTCTTTTTATTGCATTTAGGATCCCTCTTACATTGGGGGCTGCAACTCTCAAAGGGCAGGGAAAACAAATCATCACATAGTTGCAGCGCTAATGACAATCACTATCTAGACACATGTTATCTACACACTAGATTCTTCTGTCCCAGGCACGGCGTCGAGCAGAACAAGTTGCATGTCTTCACGGCGATGGCTTTGTTGCTATCTAACAGGTCAAGGAGAGCAGAGTTTCCGGCCGGGCCGTAAACTCTGCTGGAAGCGGTTGTCACTGCTTTCTCTCAGGAAGGCCTCAGGAAGGAATCAAAGTTATTCAACACACAGAAACATTCTTTATACTAAGTTTAAAATGAAGTAAAATGAAGTAAAAGCATATAAGTAAAAAGATTCTAAATATATAACTATAAGGCTACATGAACAACAAATAATTGATAATACCAATAATACAATTTACCCAACAACATGCTTTACACAAGAACCATAACACTGTTATGAATCGATTCATTCATAATCATAGTAACAATAAAATTTTCCATCCCATCTGCAAGATAAACAGACATGTAGCCTACATGTTTGTTGCTACATGTACTTGGTCTGCCAGTCACCAGAACCTCATTATTCACACAGAGAGTTTTTATCTCCTTAACAAAGCTGTTGAAATATTAATTATATGCGTCCATGAATTTCAGGCAGTGAAGCTTTGACCCCAAATATTCTACCATATGCTATCCTTGCAAGGTTGATGAAGATCAGATTTTGATGAAGTGGGTTTTCTGTTATATTTTGTTTGTTGGATGTTTTGTGTTCCCTTCTTATATAAGTTTTATTTAAGTAGGTTTAGTCCAGATACAAATTTCTGATTGTTGAACTTCCTTCCTGCTGCAGGAGCACAGAGACATTTTATCATAGATACATAGACAGATAGATTTCCAGGAGTCTGAAACATCTCTCTGCTCCTTCCTGTGGATGTGAAATGAAGATCATTTTCTCCTGGTTCCTTCAGACTGCAGTCTCCTCCTCTAAGCTGCCTTCAGCTCTGGATCCTTCATCATGATGGTTGTTTTCTGGTCCAGACTTCTGGTTTCTCCTGGCCTGGAAACAGAGGATGGTTCAGCTTCAATGCAAGAACTTTCCCAACTGAACACATCATGCATGATACATGCAGTACCTTAAAGTAGAGGACCAGGACTGATCCCAGCAAACCCAGCAGGACGACAACCAGTCTGATGATCAAAGCAGTGAGAGAGGCTGAAACTGAATGAAACAGATTCAGGATCAGCTTTCATCTGATGAGTCCAGCTAGAAAATAATCATATAGACCCTTGTTTTCATGCTGCCTGTAGATCTGATCATGAACATTAATATCATCAATCCTCCTCTCTGACCTCATGAATGAGGCAGACAGCTGCTGGTTCACCTGAAGCAGAACTTTTCCTTATGGACTCCATGAGTTTACCTGAGACAGTGAGGTTGAGAGGCTGGCTCATAGAGGAGAAGTTATAGGAGAAAACGTAGACGTGGTAAACGCAGTGGTAGGTTCCTTGGTGGGCGTGGCCAGCAGCAGAGAACAGGAAGAGGGCGGAGTGATTAACAGCTGGCAGGGTGTGGCTCTGAGTGTAGTTAGAGGTGCTGAAGATGAGCTGGAAGGAGCCGCCTTCATACTGAGGTCTGATGGAGCACATGATGCTGAAATTTGATGCAATGAGGAGCTCAGACCCCTGCTTTCTGCCTGTGGAAACCCCGTCAGTGGAGGAAGAGAGGAAGATGTGCGGCTCAACCAGCAGACCTGGGAACGCAGAGGAAACACAGAGACAACTGGATCTAATCTGAGGTGGAAAACAAGATGGCATGCATGAGAAAAAGACAGGAGCTCATCACAGACTGGTTGCTATGGTTACTAACATGTTTATACATGATTACTAGCACCTTTATGATAGATCTATAGTCTGTCAGTAATATTTAAACCAGTTATAGTTTCTCTCTCCTCAAGGTTTCAAGTTCTTAGTTAAAGGTGACGGTTTCTCTGCAGACATCTGGAACCTGATGGAAGAAACATTTTAAAATAAATACATATGAGAGTTCAGAGTTACCTGAGCAGATGAGCTCAAGGCTCCAATAACTGTTTTCATCATAAGGTAAACAGTTCTTTAATCCAGATCCTGACTGGAAACAGTCAGACCAGATCTCCCAAACTGGTCTCTCTGAAGCTTCCTTTGAATTTCTTGCTGAAACAGCAGAACCACAGTCCAGTTCAGCACAAACTGCAGCAGCTGAGTTCATGTTCCAGTTATCATCCCAAACATCCACTGGTCTCCACTCTTGTTCATGTTTCATCTCCAGTCTCCCAGCACATCGGCTGGCCTCTCCCACCAACCTGAAGTTTTCTTGATCTGATCAGAGACAGAGAGTTCATTAATGAAGGAAGTGAAGCAGTGAACAGCAGCAGGTCTGCAGATCCTCCTCTACCTGAACAGGTGAGTCCAACAGCTTGACCAGGTGAGCAGATGTTTCTACCTGAACTCTTCCTGCTGCTGCACTTCAGCAGAGCAGACTCGCTGCCTTCACACAGGAACTCTCTGCTCCCCACTGGAGCCTCTGCTTCTCCATAGAGCGCCCCCTGGAGGACAGAAGGAGACCCACAGCCAATCTCCCTGCAGACCACCTTTGCATCCTGCAGGTCAAAGTCTTTTTCACACACTGAGGACCACGACTGGTTGGTCTTCACCTCCAGTCTGCCTGAGCACCGGTTGGTCCCTTGAACCAGCCTGACTGAGTCTGTGGATGCAGAAAGAAAAGAGGTTTAAAATATTTCAGAACTTTATTTTTCTATATTCACATGGAAATATCTCTGAGTTTGATAAAAATAAAGGCCAAGAAAACCAAACTAGAAAATCTCAGAGCATCAAAAGTGAAGTGAAACCGACTGAACCTGGAATTTTATCATTCATTTTTATGTCTGATGAATTTATCATATTTTTGGGACATAAACATGTTAATAAACTCACTAAATGTAAAACAAACTTTAATCTGTGAAATTGTTAATATTTAAGTTGATGTAAAAATAAATTTGGCAAAATGACTCAACAGCGCCCCCTAATTCATCCAGGCCAACAACCATAACAAACAAAAGGTTTTCCTGCTATTTTCACTAAAAACAGGAAATCGACCATTTTGGATCAAAAGTCATTTTCTGCTAATTTTCAGGTTTTGAAAATGTCTGATTTCCTTGAACTCCTCCTGGGATTTTGATGCATCGACTTCAAAGCAGCAGAGATTAAAAGTTATCAAAATGATGAGTTTTGTTCATCTTGTGGGCTAAACTGAAAACTTTATCTGGATATTTAAATTATTTTAGTTTCCTTCTCCTCAAGGTTTCAGGTTCTTAGTTAAAGGTGACGGTTTCTCTGCAAACATCTGGAACCTGATGGAAGAAACATTTTAAAATAAATAAATATGAGAGTTCAGAGTTACCTGAGCAGATGAACTCATGGCTCTGATAACTGATTATATCATCAGGTAAACATTTCTTTAATGCAGATCCTGACTGGAAACAGTCAGACCAGATCAACCAAACTGGTCTCTCTGAAGCTATCCATGAATTTCTTGCTGAAACAGCAGAACCACAGTCCAGTTCAGCACAAACTGCAGCAACTGAGTTCATGTCCCAGTAACGATCACAAACATCCACTGGTCTCCACTCTTCTTGATGTTTCATCTCCAGTCTCCCAGCACATCGGCTGGCCTCTCCCACCAACCTGAGGGGCGCTTGATCTGATCAGAGACAGAGAGTTCATTAATGAAGGAAGTGAAGCAGTGAACAGCAGCAGGTCTGCAGATCCTCCTCTACCTGAACAGGTGAGTCCAACAGCTTGACCAGGTGAGCAGCTGTTTCTACCTGAACTCTTCCTGCTGCTGCAGTTCAGCAGAGCAGACTCACTGCCTTCACACAGGAACTCTCTGCTCCCCACTGGAGCCTCTGCTTCTCCATAGAGCGCCCCCTGGTGGACTGAAGGAGGCCCACAGCCAATCTCCCTGCAGACCACCTTTGCATCCTGCAGGTCAAAGTCTTTTTCACACACTGAGGACCACGACTGGTTGGTCTTCACCTCCAGTCTGCCTGAGCACCGGTTGGTCCCTTGAACCAGCTTGACTGAGTCTGTGGATGCAGAAAGAAAAAGTTTCTTCAACATTTTGACTGATTTTGGTTCCAGTTTGTTCAGTAAAGCTCCAATACAGTGCAGAGTTTTGTTGTTTCCAAATCTACTGTTTAATATTCTTTGCACTTTTACCATCTGCCTATACTGGAGATGGGTGGAAAAAACAACAGAGAAAATTACACTAGAACAGCACAAAGAACCTGTGAATTATCAATTATTAATTTTTCATCCTTGTCCTCTGCAAAGCAAATGTGAGGACAGATTTAATCGCAGAATATTAGAAAACTATCATCATCTTTTAACTCTCTAAACTTAATTTGTGGAGGAAGTGCAATATTTGATCAGCTTCTTCTCAGTGATATTGAGGTTTTTATAACCCTGAATCTGCTCCACTGGTTCCCCTTTAATAATACAGGAAGACTATGTTTCTAAAATAACAGAAAATCAATCATCGTTCAAACTTCTTCTGTTTGCTGATTGGTCCAGTAGAAAATCTACCAGAGTGAATCCAGGTGAAGGGGAAGAAGCCCAGACTGAGCTGGAAGTGAGAATTTTTTAAAGTGGAGTTGGAAGCAGAACAGGAAGACAATGGACAGGATATGAAATCACCTGAACAGACGATTTCTATATTGTCGTCCTCATCTCTTTGTAACGACAACACAGATCCACAGTGGAGCTGTCTGCAAGCTACAGCTGCTGATGTTAAGTTCCTGTTCCAGTTCCAATCATTCTCTGGTTTCCAGTCTCCCAGATTCTTCTTCTCCAGTCTGCCAACACAGCGACTCCTTCCTGCTACCAGTCTGAGTTCATCAGACAGCGCTGGAAGAAACAACATTTACATGTTGGGTTACAAAAAGCAAAGACAGATTTAGGATGTGTTGACAGGATCCTGTTGATCATGTTTATTTTATCTTCTCTTGATTTTTCCTCCTGTTAGAGGCAGAGCTATCATGGATGGTTCTGATCTAACCATCATTATGTTGGAATGGCCTAGTTAAAGCCCAGACTTTAATGTTATCTACGCTCTTAGTAAGACCTGAAATGTTTCTTATTATTCACCTTTTCTACCCATTTATATTTTATTTCTTTACTGAAATAAATTTGACTTCCAACCAAAGTCAAATTTATTGTTTTTGTGTAAAAAGTTGTTAAATCCAGAAGATTCTGGTTCTGATTCTGAATCCAGAGCAACCAGAAGCAGAGCAGCTCATCAAACCTTGTAGATGAGCTGGTAGATAACTTCCATCATAAAATTTCAGATGTCATTGATTTCATTGCCTACATTAAAGTGAAGGTCGTGTCTGGTAGGAACAAACCTCCATGGAGAAATGTGTCAACAGTTAAATCTGCAAGACAATTTTGCTGTAGGGCCGAATGTAAATGGAGGAAAACTCAACTTTGTTTACTATGAAATCTATTAAGAAAGACTGTGAAGATATTACTCTACACTAAAACATGCAAAGGAAACATTCTTTGCAGAAATTATAAACAGAAACATGAACAATGATTGAGGTTTATTTGCCACAGTTGACAGGCTGACAAACAACCTGACCTGCAATGAATTTGACAAATACGCTGCAGAGAAAATTAAAAATATTAGATTATATAAATATTATCTGGGGTGTGCTGTGGTGGAGCAGGAGGTTAGCACGCCCCACGTTTGGAGGCCTTTGTTCTCGATGTGGAGGTTGCGGGTTCGACTCCGGGTCCCGACAACCTTTGCCGCATGTCTTCCTCTCTCTCCTCGCCCTCTTTCCTGTCTGCCTACTATCACAAAAATACAAACCACTAGCACCTCAAAAACTCTTCAGAGAAAAATTTTTTATAAAAATAAAAAAATATTAGAGGGTCAACATTCACTGCCACACAGAATCTAATATCCATGTTATGCCCAAAGATAATAACATCCACAACTTTTCTTAAGAAAGTTCTGCCTGTCATTTCATCTGATCTGATTCTAATAGTAAACTCTTCGCTCTCATCAGGTGTTTTCCCCCAGCAGTTTTCAAACCACTGATATAAAAAACAAATAATTACTGCAGAATTACAGGCCGATCTCCAACCTTTCATTCATCAGCTATATTATTGAAAAGCTGTTTCAACAATTAACTCTGCAAAACAACTGAAACACTGAGTTCCTTTAATCTGGACTAAAATCCCAGCTGGTCAGATTTGCTGTTGAAACATAATAAATGAAACACTGAACAACATTTTGATGTGTAACGACGACACTTTGACAAAATGTACTGTTTACTGGTTTACTGTGTGGTAGGGGTTGAACCAATTAGTCGACTAGTCGACTCTCGGACGTCTGGCGAGTTTTTACATTTCATGTCGACTAGTCGCAGTCATGTGATTGCCGGTGGTGACAGCCTGTGCTGATCTGACAGCACAGTATACGTCACAAGACACAAGAAAAATAAGTTAATACATTAGTTTAAATGATATGTAGATTGATGCATATTTGTGGTTTTACAGTGTTTTTAAAAGGAGATGGAGTTGCAGCTGCAGTCGACTACAAAACACGAGCCGTCTAAAACTCGCCCCCTTCCCACTAAGGATGTCACTTAGCCGGCTCGCGAGTGTCTTTTGGGGGGGGGGGGGGGGTTCAATATTTGCCGTGAAAATAGCTAATAAAGCCTCCAAGTAGTTGTGAAGGGGTTTTGCGCTCACGTTCCTATGACGTCACTGCGACTAGTCGACATCGACTCGACTATTATCATGATATAGTCGACCTAAAAAATATGTAGTAGTTCAACCCCTACTGTGTGGTGTCTTTAGGACTTTTTGTGTTTTTATGACGTAAAGCTCTTTGAACCGCCTTGGTGCTGAAATGTGCTTTACAAATAAACTGATCGATTGGTTGATTGATTCTAATCTGCAGCAGGCGAGTTCGACATCCTGCCTGAGACACTCCCACGTCAGACGAAGCTCAAACGTTTTCACCAACACAACCAGCGGTACCAGAAGCTGGTCCAATGACCGTGGTGCTACTGGGCTTGGTTGGCCAGCAAACGGGCCTGACCAGAACCTCCTAGAGAACCTGTGGAGCCAAGAGGAAGATGAGAGAATTCATGCAGAAGGAGCCATTTTATGTGGCTCCACCTGTTTACTGTGCAGATTCAGCGCTGCTGCAGAGTTTCTGCAGCTTCTCCTTATCAATCAATCAATCAGATTATTTTATAGCACATTTCAGCAACAAGGCAGTTCAAAGTGTTTTACATCATAAAAACACAAAAACCAACAATTCTTGATTTTATTGGCTCCTTAGCAGCAAGTAGACAATATAAACATCACTAACTGTGTAGCAGCAGCTCTATGATCTGAGACTAGAAACAGTTTCCAGTTTTATGTTTGTAAAATTTAACATGTTTATCAGTCGATCATTTTTAATTTGAACTCTGGTGAATATTAGTGTTTTGTTTGAAAGTGGAGTCCTACCTGAGCTGCAGAGACACAGAAGCAGCATCAGAGCTGTTTGGTCCATGTTTCCTCTGGATGTGGAGTGAAGCTTCGTCTCTTGATGTGATCAGGATGAGGCTCCAGACTCTGAAGACTTCCTACTTTAACCTTTTTTATCTGCCACTTCCTGAACGTCACAGTTCAGATCTTTGGCTGCTTTCAGAGACAACGCCTCCTTCCTATGATCCGATAATGTAGATGGGTTCATACTGGGCCTACTGGGATTCACAGGTTTCACCAGTGTCTGTTGTTCCTGTGTTTAGTTCAGTCTTTGTTCTGCATGCGGCCGGAGTGGATCCAGGTGTGTGATCCACTGAAGGGGAACCTGATGTTGTTGGCAGCAGTAGCTCAGCTTCCCTCCAGGAAGGGATCACAGCTAAACAGAAATGAGCCCAGGTGTAGCTGCTATGAAGAGAAGAAACAGAGAGAGAACATAAACTTCATGTCAGCAAAAACTGCAGACATTCAAGGATGGAGAGCAGTGGGAGAAAGAAGCAGAGGAAGGAGAAGTGGTCAGTTTGTCCTCCAGGAGGATTGATGGAACATCTTCAGATTATAAATATGAAACATTTAAATAGATTTTTTTCATAAAACATTTTTCTGTCATTTCATTTCAGTTTTATTCTTTGACCATCAGAGCAGAAAGGCTTCATAAAGGTGTAAACTGGTTGTATTTCTCTTTTGTTATAATTACACAAAATGTGTTTTTGTTGTTTATTTGTATTGTTCCCTACCTGGCTGAAAATCTTTGCCATTGTTTTACTTTAAGTACAGAAGCCTCTCCTTTTTATTTCTTCTTCTGTGGTATTGTCTTTAAAATGTTTGCGTCCCTTAGGCCCCCCCCCCTTTTGTCATATTGTCCTGTGGGAGAGGTTTGTACTATTTATTTTTCATCTAAATACATCCAGTTCATTTATGGATCTATTAAGTTAATTTTTGTTACGTACTTCTGTTTTGTGTAGGACTTGGAGCGAGCGGCCTACATCACAGTTGTTTTCTTATATTGTTCTCATCAGAATAAATAGAGAAATCATCTTTTTAAAGACAAACCGTGTCACAGCCTGATCACTTAAAAGCAGCTCAACGCAGAAAGGATCCAGTTACAGAGGCAGAGAGAGAAATCTAAACATTAATCTGGATGTTCAGCCTCTGTGTGCTGCCGTGAGCAAGCTGAGTGATGCTAATCTGGATGGAAACTTCAGCAACTTTATCAGCTTTGATGCAACATAACCAGGTTTTTCAGGGTAAATCTAAACTTTAGATCAGGGGTGTCAAACTCGCGGCCCGCGGGCCAACTGCGGCCCTCGGGACGATAGTTTGTGGCCCCCACCTTAATATGAAAGTTTAATGTTAGTGTGGCCCGCGAGTTTGATATGATTGGCACTTTTCAGTGTTGTGTGCGGAGCTGAACTAACTTACCAATCACAGTGCTTCAAATGGAGCTCATTGACCCGCAGTGCCACTCTGAACTCAAAGCCAAGTTCAGGGAGGTGAGTGGAAAAGCAGACAAGCTTGGGCAATTTTTGAGAGAATTGCCACCCAGCTTCCCTGAGCTTTCTCAAATGTTCAAGTGAACCATGTGTCTTTTTGGGAGCACATACTTGTGCGAAAAGCTCTTCTCTACCTTGAACTTCAATAAGTCCAAGTACAGGTCCAGACTTACTGACGAGCATCTTCAGGCTCTACTTAGGGTCTCAACTGCCTCCTCCCTTAAGCCAAATGTGGCTCGGCTATGCGAGAGGAAGCCCTGCCAGACCTCTAGCAGTATGAAGTAGGCAGAAGAAACAGTTTATAAACTGTTATATTTATAACAGTTTATGTTCAATGTTCCATTCATGTTCAGAAAGTTAAAGGTTAAAGAACTGTTAATACAGCCATTTGAATCTGAATTATAATAATTACATTTATCTAGTCTTCTATAGCTGCTGTTATTATTATTATTATTTTATTTATTTATTACTAATTAATTTTTTTTCTTATGAATTGTTAATTTATTTATTTTTTCATCTTATTTTGTGTTTAAAAAATAAAAATAAAGACATTTGACAAGAACTGAGATATTTTAGGCCCATTTAACCCAAAACATATTTTATTTAGAATATTAAACACTACCAGCCCCTTTATGTTGCTGCAGCAAAATGCATTTATATCATAAAACAATGAATGAAGAGACATGAAAATCTAAAATATTAGCTGATCCTCTGAGGTTCTGACCCAAAATCTGAGCCCAGTTGGGTCAAAGTTTCCTGTTTGATAGTCGGTTCTGGTTTCTGTGGTGCATTTTTAATAAGCCAGCAGGTTTTCTGGCATTACTAATTACTGTGTTGGATTAATTTAATGTTTTACCTTCATAATTTTAGTCATAACCTGTTTTTGCATGTTTATCATCTTGTGATAGCATCACAGTTTCCATCTGCTTTGGCTGACTCAACGTACTGAATGATGAAATATCCGTCACTAAGCAAAAAGTCACTGACTCTTCAAAATCCCCAAATAAATTAAACTAGAACTTCTGAGTTACATTTTTATTCTTTTCTGTCATAATTATCAGTCAGTTCCACTAATCTATTAGTTAAGCTAATTTATAGCTTAGCACTAAAGCTAAGTTAAAAAAGAAAAGACATCTTTCTCATTTTAGTGGAAATATTTCCAATCAGTCAACCTGGAAAACTTCATTGCAGTCAGATGACTTGCAGCATTAGGTGGGGGAGGGGCATTGACGCTCTGCAGAAGAAAAGCAACAACATAATTAAAAATATTTGCTTTTGAAGCTGATTTTTAAAAATAACATCATAAGTAAACAGAAAATAAACTAAAAATCTTCATGTCATGGTTTAAATTCTCTTTAATCCTATTTAACGTTTTACAAAGCTGCAGATATAAAACACAAACATTCCTCTAAACCAGAGTAAACTTCTTCAGTTTTAACCCTAAATGTGTTTTATTTTTAAATACGGTTTCTATGGTAACTAACAGTATAACTTCAACTTTAGCTTATGCTAGTAGGAATATGTTCATGTTTTTGGTAAAAATGTGAGATTTAAGTACCTAGATACTTTTATCCATTCTAACAAAAAATGTTTTTACCTTATTTTATAATTATTTCCAAATATATTGCGTGTGTTTGTTGTTGGTGTCAGAGATCAGGTAAAGAGTTACGGTTCACAACAGGCCCAATAATTTAACGGTAGAGCAGCTCTGATGTCAGAGTCTGAGTTCAGTTGACTGTTCAGGTTCAAAGTTGTGCTACCGTGTTCTTTAAGGTCTCTGTGTTATTTTGTTTTATTACTTTTGCAGGCTTCTTGTGAATTAGAAGTGGTCAGTTTGTCCTCCAGGAGGATTGATGGAACATCTTCAGATTTTAAATATGAAACATTTGAATAGATTTTTTTCATAAAACATTTTTCTGTCATTTCATTTCAGTTTTAGTCTTTGACCATCAGAGCAGAAAGGCTTCATAGAGGCAGAAAGAGAAATCTAAACATTAATCTGGATGTTCAGCCTCTGTGTGCTGCCGTGAGCAAGCTGAGTGATGCTAATCTGGATGGAAACTTCAGCAACTTTATCAGTTTTGTTGCAACATAACCAGGTTATTCAGGGTAAATCTAAACTTTAGATCTTCAGCGGAAAAAGTTGTTTTTTTTCAAAGAACTGAGATATTTTAGGCCCATTTAACCCAAAACATATTTTATTTAGAATATTAAACACTACCAGCCCCTTTATGTTGCTGCAGCAAAATGCATTTATATCATAAAACAATGAATGAAGAGACATGAAAATCTAAAATATTAGCTGAACCTCTGAGGTTCTGACCCAAACTGTGAGCCCGGTTGGGTCAAAGTTTCCTGTTTGACAGTCGGTTCTGGTTTCTGTGGTGCATTTTTAATAAGCCAGCAGGTTTTCTGGCATTACTAATTACTGTGTTGGATTAATTTAATGTTTTACCTTCATAATTTTATTCATAACCTGTTTTTGCATGTTTATCATCTTGTGATAGTATCACAGTTTCCATCTGCTTTGGCTGACTCAACGTACTGAATGATTTGGAGTTACCATGGCGACGTAAAAAGCAAAAAACGACCCCAAAATCACTAACGAGCTCACCAGGTGCAACTCTCGTCATCAAGGGGACGAGGCAACCACTAAATCCTGAAAATACCCTATTTTTGAGGATTTTCTGTGTCGTCATAACTTTATGTAGAAACGCCATTCAAACTTCATTTTGTAGATACGTCCGTGATCTCTTTTAAAGTGAAGACAGCAGGTCAATATGTATTATGGTTTGTCCACAACTTCTTTCTAAGCGACCCAAAGTTTTTGATTTTTGGAAAAATCAGAGTGTGAAGGCCGCTCCGCTAGAGTGAGAGTCAGAGCGACATTTTGACCCCAAATCATTTTTTAACTCGCCCTCACGCTCACAAATATTGCATGATTGGTATCAAACTTGGTCATGACATTGATACGCGTGCCTGCTCCGGTCAAATGTTTTCAAAAATTATCTAGTGCTTACGGTTTTCTCTCCAGGTGCTTCAGAGCAAAGTCATGCGCCAGGGTAGCAGACAGATCTCACTGATTCACTTCCATGTATTTCTGAAAAATTTCAGACCTTGGCACACACTTTTTTTATCTCATCGCTGTTAATACTGTGAGTGAGGTAGAGATATGAATGGCGGGACTATGTGAGACGACAAATAGCCCTCTCATATGCTTCAAACGGTTTTCGAATATGTATTACGGTTCCCGAACGGGAAACAGTTGTTTGCAATGCTTTTTTTAGTCAAACTGGCTGGCTCAAACAGAGAATTGTCTCCCCCTGGATGTCTCACTCACAGCTGGCAGAGAGGATTATTTACCATGGCAACGGAACCCAGAGCAGGGAGAGCTGCTTAGGACTACAAATACGCATCACTGTAGTTCGATGTTGGGTAAATTGTATTATTTGTATTATCAATTATTTGTTGTTCATGTAGTCTTATAATTATATCTTTATAATGTCTTACTTATATGCCTTTACTTCATTTTAATCTTAGTATAAAGAGTGTTGTGCTGAATAACTTTGATTCCTTCCTGAGGCCTTCCTGAGAGAAAGCAGTGACAACCGCTTCCAGCAGAGTTTGCGGCCCGGCCGGAAACTCTGCTCTCCTTGACCTGTTAGATAGCAACAAAGCCATCGCCGTGAAGACATGCAACTTGTTCTGCTCGACGCCGTGCCTGGAACAGAAGAATCTAGTGTGTAGATAACATGTGTCTAGATAGTGATTGTCATTAGCGCTGCAACTATGTGATTATTTGTTTTCCCCGCCCTTTGAGAGTTGCAGCCCCCAATGTAAGAGGGATCCTAAATGCAATAAAAAGAGAGGAGAAGGCATATGTGATTTCAGAGCGGTAGGAGATTGTAACTGAAAGCACATCTCTGTCTGTTCTCCTCACGAGTACAAAGAATCCATCTCTCTTGTCTTTCTTGTGTTTAATTAATTTTGTCTTTGATAGGTGTTTGAACCTGACATTCGAACTACTAGTTCAGTTAAAACAGAGGAGGACTGAGCTGGCCTTTAGAACTACTTGCTGCTATGGGCTGTATATAACTCATTTAACTCAGTCACTGTTACATTAGGATGAGTTTGGCCCTTTGAAATGAAGCTTACTGAAAATTTCAAAATAAAAGCACTTGAAAATTTTTACATCAGGTAATTGCTTTTTTGAGCGTTATATGACTGATTTAATCCAATGACTGTTACACATGGAATGACTTTTACCCTTTCAAATGAAGCTTAACAAAAATTTCAAAATAAAAGCCTTGGCAATTTTTACATCATGTATTTGCTCTTTTTGGCTTTATGTGACTGGTTTATCCAAAGCACTCTTACACACTGGATTAGTGTGGGCATTTATGATGAAGCTTTCTGCAAATTTCAAAATAAAAGCCTCAATATGACCCTCAGGTTAATGCATCGCCGTAAGCCGATGCAATAATATTAGAATGCTTCATATTCTTCTCTCAGGTTAGGGAACTGCCTTGCACAGCAAGGCAGTTCATTAGCATTAGCCTTTTAGCTTAAATAAGCTATTAGCTATTTTCTGACTTATTAGCCATGTTTAGTATACTTAATGGTGTAAGTCAAGTATAGACAACATGCTAGTGAGCTGATTATCATGCTGAATCGTTCATGTCCATGTTAGTCAACATTCTTGTGATTCTCCACATGGTTCTTTTGAATTTTTGAGCTAAGCTTAGCATTGATGCAAATTTTTAGCATCAGAACGCTGGGTCCAAACCGACGGGCACACTTTGGCAGGCCCCAGTTAAATTTCTTCAGGAATTTTCTAGTTTGTATTGTTCCCTACCTGGCTGAAAATCTTTGCCATTGTTTTACTTTAAGTACAGAAGCCTCTCCTTTTTATTTCTTCTTCTGTGGTATTGTCTTTAAAATGTTTGCGTCCCTTAGGCCCCCCCCTTTTGTCATATTGTCCTGTGGGAGAGGTTTGTACTATTTATTTTTCATCTAAATACATCCAGTTCATTTATGGATCTATTAAGTTAATTTTTGTTACATACTTCTGTTTTGTGTAGGACTTGGAGCGAGCGGCCTACATCACAGTTGTTTTCTTATATTGTTCTCGTCAGAATAAATAGAGAAATCATCTTTTTAAAGACAAACCGAGTCACGGCCTGATCATTTAAAAGCAGCTCAACGCAGAAAAGATCCAGTTACAGAGGCAGAGAGAGAAATCTAAACATTAATCTGGATGTTCAGCCTCTGTGTGCTGCCGTGAGCAAGCTGAGTGATGCTAATCTGGATGGAAACTTCAGCAACTTTATCAGCTTTGTTGCAACATAACCAGGTTTTTCATGGTAAATCTAAACTTTAGATCTTCAGCAGAAAAAGTTGTTTATTTCAAAGAGCTGAGATATTTTAGGCCCATTTAACCCAAAACATATTTTATTTAGAATATTAAACACTACCAGCCCCTTTATGTTGCTGCAGCAAAATGCATTTATATCATAAAACAATGAATGAAGAGACACGAAAATCTAAAATATTAGCTGATCCTCTGAGGTTCTGATCCAAACTGTGAGCCCGGTTGGGTCAAAGTTTCCTGTTTGATAGTCGGTTCTGGTTTCTGTGGTGCATTTTTAATAAGCCAGCAGGTTTTCTGGCATTACTAATTACTGTGTTGGATTAATTTAATGTTTTACCTTCATAATTTTAGTCATAACCTGTTTTTGCATGTTTATCATCTTGTGATAGTATCACAGTTTCCATCCGCTTTGGCTGACTCAACGTACTGAATGATGAAATATCCGTCACTAAGCAAAAAGTCACTGACTTCAAAATCCCCAAATAAATTAAACTAGAACTTCTGAGTTACATTTTTATTCTTTTCTGTCATAATTATCAGTCAGTTCCACTAATCTATTAGTTAAGCTAATTTTTAGCTTAACACTAAAGCTAAGTTAAAAAAGAAAAGACATCTTTCTCATTTTAGTGGAAATATTTCCAATCAGTCAACCTGGAAAACTTCAATACAGTCAGCTGACTTGCAGCATTAGGTGGGGGAGGGGCATTGACGCTCTGCAGAAGAAAAGCAACAACATAAATAAAAAATATTTGCTTTTGAAGCTGATTTTTAAAAATAAACAGAAAATAAACTAAAAAACTTCATGTCATGGTTTAAATTCTCTTTAATCCTATTTAACGTTTTACAAAGCTGCAGATATAAAACACAAACATTCCTCTAAACCAGAGTAAACTTCTTCAGTTTTAACCCTAAATGTGTTTTATTTTCAAATACGGTTTCTATGGTAACTAACAGTATAACTTCAACTCCCCAAACAAACAGCAGTGATTTAACAGCAAATATAAAATCATTCATAAACACAAGAAATCTGACAATCAGAACATGGAGAGCAGAAACTTCCATCTTTAACAAAAACATGTTTGACCTTTGAACTTTAAATACTTCACTAAAACAGACAATAAAGCTACAATTTTATAAACTTTTTCAAATGTTCAATCCTGCTAGAAACGATTAACCAGCTGTGTCCAAACCTTTAGTGTTTTACAAATAAAACATGCAAAATGTTAATAAAAATGCAGTGAAGTTGTTTTATTTGTGTAGAGAAAGAATCAGTAAATCATTTTTCTATTTGGTTTACAGATCAGGACCAGAGTCAGGGATTGCCAAATTTAATCTATTTAATCTATAAAAGCAGAAATTGACTCAACAAAAGAGAAACCATCTTAGTGTTTAACCTAATTTAAAAAATTGTCCTTCTGTTAAAAATCCTCCTGATCTGTCAGATTTCTGATGCCAGTTGACTCCATTATGTTGTTTAAACTGAGGTCCATTTATGTGGAAACATACTAAGGCCATTGTAGATAGAAAGAAAAAAAAATGTCCACCAAAAAAATCCTGAACTTTTAAGGAAACTTAGAAATTTCAGCTTCAAAAGTTTAAATTTTTTACTTTCCAAGTTGTTTTCTAGAAATTTTCTAAGATTAATTTCAGAATTTCATTTTTTCTTTTGCAATTTTTTGACTTTTCAAACTCACAAATTGTTTCGGTATTTTTTCTAGAAATTTTTCAAGGTTTTGGCAGAAATTTATTTTTCTTTTTTTTAATCAATGGCCGAAATACAATGTCATAAATTCACACCAGTCCTGTTTGGTCCGCTTTAATCGAACTCTAGTTTGTTTGCCTAGTAAGTGGTCTACAGTGCAGGGCATTCTGGGTAAATACAACCAAAACAAACATGCTAGCCTAGCCTAGCGCTCGTGGTCTTTAACCAAAATCAGTAAAAATCCTCCAACCTCTAAAATCTGTCGCTACTCCATCTCTGTTTACATTTCACGAAGAAGGAAGTTGCGGTCAGTGTCTTCTGCAGAGGTTTTTATGTCGTTTCCTTCAGTGGTTGTTGGTGCAGCGCCCCCACAGGCCAGGAGGGGAACAGGTTTTTCAAAGGGTTTGATTCAGTGCAGTTTGAAAAAGTAAAGCAGCAGCTGGAAATGGAACAAATGTTGCAACTTTGGTCCCAAATCAAAGATAAAAAATAACTTGATAATTGATATGTTAAAGTTAATAACAACCTACTTTATGAACACAGAATTTTTAAATTTTTTTCTTCATGATGAACGTTTCTAATGAAACTATTTGAGATTTCTAGATTTTTTTCTTGGTTGTTAAAAAGAATAAATAGATTATTTTGTTTTGTTTTAAAGATTTAGCGTTTAAAATTGTTAAACTTGATTCTTACAATTCAGAAAACAGGAGCAAGAAAAGGAAATGTTGCAGAAACACTTAAACCTTGTTGAAGGTCAGGAAAACTGTCCTACAGCCAAATTCGACCTTTGACCCCCAGTTTTCACCGACCATCTTTTGGAGACTCATGGTGGGGAATCCTCTTGATGCTGATTCACAGCAGCATTTTTGAGTCCAGTTTTAAAACAATCCATCAGTTTTCCTTGTATTTAAATGATTTGTGTTATTTTCGTGCTAGCTGGTCCCACCGAGCGATCCCCGTCTGTTCAGGCTCTGTGTGCTGCAGCTCAGGCCTCGACTGTCCACCAGGTGGCTGGACTGAGGAGCAGAAAACACAGAATAATCATCACAACATTCAGAACAACCAAACACACACTGCTGATGGAAACTGAGTTCTGTTAAGTACCAATGAGCAGTCAGTATCTTACTTGTAGAGGACAGCAGCCATATTGATCTCAGTTTGGATAATCAGGGAGAAATGCTCACATAAGAGTCTAAAGTAGAGGTGTGCCAATCCATCGGCCACTGATCATGATCAGCCGATTTCAGTGAAAAGGTGAATAATCAGTGATTATTGATTGGCCACCGTCTCTTGTGGCCAATCAGCAAAACCGATCACTTTTATCTCACTTCTCAGCCGGCGTGTGCAGCTGATCTCCTCTTTTCTTCACACGTCTCCAGCGCTCAGCAGCAAGTCCTAAGCGATGTCGTGTGGAAGTATAACGCTCCAGTAAATGGGGACGTTTACCTCCGGGGTGAAGCACGTCAAAATGCATCAACACAACAAATCTAGTATGGCATTTAAAAAAAAAAAAAACACTTGACGGAGTTTGGCTACAACGAGGCTCAATGCAGGAAAAAAAGAACATCAGAAGGTTTTTTTACAAACAGAGCGCCGCTCAAACCTCCACCTGGCAGTGAATCTCACACCGAACGTTTGCTTAAAGCTGCAGCAGGAAACTAAAACAACAAAAACTATTTTACATGTATTAAAACTTTGGCCATGCCCTAACACAGTGTTTCTCAATTCCGGTCCTCACGGCCCCCTGCCCTGCATGTTTTAGGTGTTTCCCTTCTGCTACACACCTGAATTGAATCTGTAGGTGATTAACAGGCTCTTGCAGCTCTTGATGGTCATCCAATCATCCATCAGCTGCTCTGGAAGAGAAGCACATCTGAAACATGCAGGACAGGGGGGCCTGAGGACTGGAATTGAGAAGCACTGCCCTAACATAAGACAGATAATCTCTGAAAATAATCGATCTCCTCTTCCTCCTCCCTGCAGAATTACTCCACTTGGTCAGAACCAACCAATCAGAACCAGCATTAATCAGCCAGCCAGGCTATCAGGAAGTTAGCATTTAGTAACTCAGGATTGTTTATGTTGATGCAACCTGCATTTGACTTTGAATGAATCTTTATTTTTCCTTGACATTATTTGATATAGGCAGATTTATTTGACTCATGTATAATTTATGGTACAGAGAGTCTTACTGTTACATTTTGTTTTACTGATTGCAGGTTTTTCAGTCGTCCTTTTGACTGAATTGCTGCTTTATTGTGCCTGCAAGTATTTAGCATTTTAGGTGAATTCATTGCCGGATCATTTTTTTCATTTTCCCAGATCAGCATTTATACCTGATGTGAAAAATGAACAGCCATTCCAGGTGATCGGCAATGATCGGCCCTCATGGGTGATTGGAATCGAAATCAGCAGCAAAAAACCTGATCAGAGCATCACTGATCAGGTCTCAGGAAGCAATAAACAGCCAGAGTTCGGAAATAGTTTCAGGATCTCATTGCAACAATATAGAAAACAAGAAAACTCATCTGAGATCAAAAACTCGGCAAGAGAAAAATGTCACAATGAAGAGAGACGAAACTCATTAAAATGAAAAAACATATAAATAAAAAAAATGTTCCGATTAGAACATTTTCATAATGAGATGCAAAACTGGTTAAAACAAAAAAACTTTAAACTTGTTTAATGATAAAACTCTTTAAATTAGCTTCCACTAAATACCATGTCAGAGTTAGTGGACCATAGTGCTGTTTAGGTATGTTAAGATTTTTCTCTACAAATCACAGTTTAAAAAAACCCTGAATGTTTTGTCTTTGGGCTGCACAGTGGTGCAGTTGGTAGAGCTGTTGCCTTGCCGCAAGAAGGCCCTGGGTTCGATTCCCGGCCCGGGGTCTTTCTGCATGGAGTTTGCATGTTCTCCCTGTGCATGGTGGGTTCTCTCCGGGTTCTCCGGCTTCCTCCCACAGTCCAAAAACATGACTGTCAGGTTAATTGGTTTCTCTAAATTCTCCCTAGCTGTGAGTGTGTGTGTGTGTGTGAGTGTGTGTGTGAATGGTTGTGTGTCCTGTGTCTCTGTGTTGTCCGGCGACAGACTGGCGACCTGTCCAGGTGACCTCGCCTCTCGCCCAGAACGCAGCTGGAGAGGAACCAGCAACCCTCCTGACCTTTCTAAGGGACGAAGGTGTTAGAAAATGGATGGATGTTTTGTCTTTGAAAATCACCTGAGTGCCGTCGAGATTTTCTCTGGTTCCAACGTTCAACACGTTCAGAGAGTTCGCCCTCTTCATCCTGCAAAGGAAACAAAAGATTAGCCACCAACAAAACAGTAGAAGCCATTTTAGTTTGTTTTGTTACTCATTGTGGTTTCAGATCAAGTTAAAGTGGGAAAATTACCCAGCATTCCTTGGGGTCATCTCCTCCATCCCGACTCCTTTTAGCTTGCGGACCAGCTTCTCGCTGCTCCGGCGTATCGACTCCCGGAGTTTGGTGAAGGAGCTGCTGCGCTTCAGTCCGTCCTGCGCGGCGCCGCCGTCCTCCATGTTGGACCAGCGGGGACGGCCGTCTCCTGGGCAACAGACACGGCAGAAACAACTGAAAAAAGTTAAAGATTCACTTTCCAGAGGTTCAGCCAGAACATCCAGTGTTTTGATCTTTGGGACAAAATCGCCAAGTCAGAAATAATTTATTGATTGAATTAATATCTTCTTTTTTTTTTCTTTTTAACTGCACAGTAATAAATTAAACATGTACAATTTTAATAAAACCAAGTAAAAAAGAATAAATTATTGTAGAACTGAAAAATTTTCTCAAACTTAAAGGAAAAGGTGTTTAGTTTCCAAACTGTCAAATATTTTCTGTTTTATTGGTCTAGAAAATACTTTGTCTAATTATATATAACAATAAAAACTTTCTACTAGAAGCTTCACTTTTAAGTTGATAAATTGGATTGTTGAGGCAAAACTTAGTGAAAGAAACAAGGAAAAGAGAAACAAAGAAAGAAAAAAAATAAGCCAAGAAATAAAGAAATGAGAAATAAGAGAAAAACCTACATTTTGAGGATTAATTTACCTTCCACAGATCCAAATTCCTTTTCATGAGCTCTGGTCAGAATCTCTTTGTAAAGCGCTTCCGCTTGTCTGTATTTTCCCTGTTTCAGATAACATGACGCCTGGAAAGAAAAAACAAAAACAGCAACGCAACTTAAAAAGAAAAAAAAACCTCCAACATGTCTGCTTTTGAGTTTTCTTTTCACCAGATTAGCAGGGATTACAAACGGGATTAGAAACGGGTTTCTGTCTCGTCTCACCAGGTTGTTCTTGGTTTTGGCCACGTTGGCGTCGTCCGGCCCCAGTTTGCTCTGGTAGATGTGCAGAGCACGTTCATAGTACTGCTCCACTTCCTGGTACTTCCCCTGGTTCTGGCACAGCAGCGCCAGGTTGTTGAGCTGCTTGGCCACGTCGGGATGGTCCGTACCCAGAACCTGAACCACAGAGAGCGGACCCGTGACTTTCATCTGAACCGGAAGATCCGGACCAGCTTTACTTTATTCCACTGACTCATTTAAGCAGCAGCATTATGTATTTTTCAGACACATAGTGTCATTTTGTAGCTTAATCAAGCAACTACGTTACCATCAGTTATTATAAAAATGCTATAAATGTTAAATATGACTTAAATTATACATCAGTGTCTCTTTAAAACTCCTGCTCTGTTAAACTCCGCCTTCAGGAAGTCATCCCAACATGGCTCCTCTATTAACTCTTTAACGTTTCTACCAGCATTGAACTGAGCAGCAGCTCATTTAACAAACTCCACAGTTCCACCAGCTGTTTGCTAATTGCTGCTGGCTAGTCTGAAGGATCTGAGTGGGGGAGGAGTTGCGTCTCTAAGGCGAAGCTAGGTTCACCAAGGCATTTTACAGCTGAATGGTTGCCATGGAGATTCAAGGATTTCTTAAACATGCATGAAAGAATCAAATCAGCACTACAGGAATAATGATAATTATTATGTAAAACTAAAACAAGTTGATTTTATACGACACCGCCCCTTTAATAGCCCCTTTAATAAGTGGAGCTGAAAATGCCAAGCTGATGAAAATGTTAACATTTTGGTTCTACACAAGTTTGGAAAGTAATCTAGAGCCATTTGTAAACAACTGCTCAGAAATGACGGACTGACACGTCTGAGTCAGTTAAAGCACGGCGGTGGTGTCATCATGATGAGGGATTGTTTCAGTCACAGCAGGACGGCTGTTTTGCACAAAGTGGATGAAATAATGCAGATATTTAACTTAATAAGAGTGATTGCAGTTTTCTGGCTGATCTTTAAAAATCCTGACCTGCTGATTCTGATTTTGCTTGCTGAGGTTAAAATAAAAATGCGGCTAATTCATAAAAGCATATTTTATTTGGTAGATGTTTATTATACTGCAGTTTTTTTCAGTGTTTATTTTGTAGGTCTTGTGTCCCCAGACAAAATGTATTTAGTAAAAGTGTGGGCAAGCAGTTTTGGTTTATAATAAACAGAGATAATTAGGAAGCCTCGTCTTACTTTCTCTCGGATCTCCAGCGCTCGTTTACAAAGCGGCTCCGCTTCTTTGTATTTTCCTCTTTTACCGTAAAGCACAGCCAGGTTGTTCAGAGTAGCTGCCACCTGCAAAAACACACAAAATGCATCATAATTACTGCGTTGGAGGCAAAAACAGAGTAAAAAGAGAAGATCAGAAGAGTTAAACCTGGTTAACTGATTTATTAAAAACAGAAAAAAGTTGTTATAGAAGAACATATTTGTAATAAAACGAGAATAAAGTAGAATAACAGGGGCATAGTTGTAATAGCATGTGTATAATTAAGGGAATAAAGTTGTAATTCTCCTGTTGTACTGATTAATTAAAGATGATTTCTTACAGCCGGATGATCCATGCCAAGAGTTTTCTCTCTGATCGCCAAAGCATCGTTCAGCAGGTTCGCTGCCTCTTTATACTTGTTCTGATCTCTGCAATGAAAACAAAAATCAGTCAACAAAACTGGCAACTTCTATTATTATAAACAAATCACCAAAATGTATTTTTCTTTACCTCATTTAATAAAAACAAAACCATGGATCACGTGATGCACGCTGCGGAGTAGTCGTGTGTTTTTCGTCTCCTCTCTGGGTCGACGTGAATCTACAATTTAAGACAACAACCCACCGTGTGAACTGAAACAATAGTTGCGGTAAGCTTCGACATGTCTCTAGATAATTTTTTTGCACCTGCTGCATCGAGCAAAAAGAAGAAAGGTGGTCGGAAAGGTGGGGCTAATGCTAGCATAGCCGCAGCTAGCCAAAACGACCAAGACGATGTGGCTGAAGAAATGGAGCAGAGCTGCATTGTGAGTGACGTGGAAGAAGCTAACACTCTAAAAGAAGACATTATAGTAGAGCGAGTTACCAAGAATATCGAAGAAATACTGGACAGAAAAGTAGCTGCAATTCTTAAACCAGTCTCTGAACTTGCAGAAAAATTTGATAGCATGACGCGGCGAATGGCTGCTGCTGAACAGCGCATTTCTGATCTGGAAGACGTAACAACAAGAAGCTCACCTAGAATGGACGGTATGGAGAAAACTATTGGAAGAACACTGGAAAGACTGGACAGCCTCGAAAACCAAAGCAGGCGCCAGAACATTAAGATTATGGGACTAAAAGAAGGCATCGAAGGCAGAGAACCGGCGGTTTTTTTCGAGGAGTGGATTCCTAAAGTCCTGGGACTGCAGCAGACACAGATAAAAATCGAAAGAGCCCACCGCACAGGACCCCCGGCCGGACGAGGTGACCGAGACCATCCACGGGCAGTCCTGGTGAGACTCCACAACTACATCGATAAACAAAAGATCCTCAACGCTGCAAGGAATAAAGGAATAATTCAAGTAGAAGATCGCAGAGTCTCCTTTTACCAGGATTTTTCTGCGGAAATTGTCAGAAAGAGACAGGAGTCCTCAGGCGCTCGGCGACAGCTGCGAGAGGCTGGTGTCAAGTACGCGTTCCTGTTCCCAGCGGTTATCAAGATCTTCAACCAGAACGGGACGACCACATCCCTAAATGATATGAAAGAAATTAACGAATTCATCAAGACGCTTCATAAATGACTTCACATGGGTCTTTCCACACGTTCGAGTGGCATAAAAGACTGAGTAATGATGAGAGGTAAACACTGAACACTGGTAAGATAAATACATTAATAACATTATTCATAATCTTAAATCAGTTCTGCTTATATTGTTTTACAAATAAGAACGGTTTGTTGAGATGAAACATCTTCATTATATTTCACATTCATATATCCATGGGGGCTTAATATTCAGACCCAGAGAGGGCAGGATGCTTCATTCTTTTTTCTTTTTCTGATCCCCCCCCATCTGCTGTACCTTAGAGTTAGGGTATGACAAGTTCGTTATTGTTATTGTTATTTTTTCATGTAGTTTGTTATGGATACTATTTCTTTAGAATCTGGTCCAAGCTTTGTGTAATGTTCGGGTTTTTGCTTGGAACTTTTTTGTTGGTTTGTCAGCACAGTACACAATTTAAGGCAGGCATGTTGCAGTGTAACTATTCTATTGATGTCTTTTTAAAAGACAGCATAAAGTAACATTGATATACTCTGAAGATGAGCATTAAGGTTTGCACATGGAATGTAAAAGGCTCTAATAATCCAATAAAAAGGAAGTCTATCCTAAATAGTTTAAAAAAAGACAGGAACCAAGTAGCGTTTCTACAAGAAACTCATCTCACGGATGAGGAACATAAAAAATATTTAAGAGAATGGGTAGGACAAGTTTATTTCTCATCATACTCTACAAATAAAAGGGGGGTCATAATCTTAATACATAAAATCTCCCTTTCACAGTTTTAGACACATTTAAAGACACAGAAGGAAGAATCATCTTGATTAAGGGTATTTTATATGGAGAGAGGTTTTGCTTGGCAGTGTATATGGCCCAAATATGAATGATGAGGATTTCTTTGCGGTCCTCCTCAGTCAAATTGCTGAGATGGATTGCCCAAACATACTTATCGGCGGTGACTTTAATTGTTCTTTATGCCCTCATATGGATAGGTGCCCCTCCCAAAACACCCAGTCTAAAAATTCCAGGGCTGTTAAAAATATTCTTGAGGAACTGGATTTAATAGACATATGGAGGCATTTTAACCCCTCTATAAAAAGTTTCACTTTTCACTCGTTGCCACATTCAACGATGACACGCATCGATTATTTGTTTATGTCAAATCACTTGGTCCAACTCGTGGAAGAAACAGAGATAGGAACTATTTCCCTCTCTGACCATGCTCCCGTTAGGCTGGCAATGCATCCGCCCAGACCATTGGATCGCACAGCTTCATGGAGGTTAAATAGATTGCTGCTGCTAAATGAAGATTTTACAAAATTGCTAGAAGAGCAGACAGACTTCTTTTTAGAATTCAATGACAATAATAATACTGACCCCAGAGTGGTATGGGATGCTTATAAGGCATATATGCGGGGTATAATAATATCATATTCCAGTCGTAAGAGGAAAGAACAATTAGCAGAACAAAATAAAATTGAAAACAAAATTAAAAAACTGGAAGAGGAATATATTTTATTCAAATCAGGTAAAATTCTAGGGGAACTCAAAACAGCCCGGGCCTCACTGTCTGATATAATAACAAAGAAAGCTGAAAAGGATATATTATTTGCACAGCAAAAGTTCTTCGAACACGGTAACAAACCAAATAAATATTTGTCAAGATTAGTAAACAAATCACCTGGCACAAACTTTATATCCTCAATTCAGGACGAAAACGGTCATCGTCATATGGATAATAGAAGCATAAATGAATGCTTCAAACAGTTTTATGAAAAATTGTATTGTTCCGAAGTTAAAAAAGGTGCACTAGAACATGAACTGCTGGATAATTTAAATATACCACAATTGACACCAGAACAGGCAAACATATTAGAAGGACCTATAACAACTGTAGAAATCGAAAAGGCCATTTCTTCACTACAATCTGGGAAATGTCCAGGTGCTGATGGATATCCTGTTGAATTTTTTAAAACCTTAAAAGGCAAAATCAGCTCATTACTACAACGAGTCTTTAATACATCTCTAGAAAAATCTAAATTACCCGATACCATGTATATGGCAAATATTATTGTAATCCCAAAAAAAGATAAAGACCCAGAACAATGTTCGTCATATCGACCAATTAGCCTGCTTGGTGTAGACATGAAAATTTTATCCAAGATTTTGGCCACTAGATTGGAAAATGTAGTCTCCAACATAGTCAATATAGACCAAGCTGGCTTTATAAAGGAGCGTCTGTCATCAAATAATACTAGAAGACTTATCAATATCATCCAACACCTTAACCAGACACAAACTCCAGGCATCATTGTATCAATGGATGCTGAAAAGGCCTTCGACCGTGTCGAATTGGAGTATATGTTTGAAGTGTTGAGTAGATTTGGACTTGGAGAAAATTTTATAAATTGGGTAAAACTTCTTTATAAAAAACCCTCGGCATCGGTTTTGACAAATGGCCTCTTATCTGCACCCTTTGGATTGAGTAGGGGGACGGCACAGGGAAGCCCTCTCTCTCCGCTACTTTTCTCCTTGGCTATAGAGCCTCTTGCAATTGCAATTAGACAAAGCAATGATATTAAAGGTATATTAATAGGAAAAAAAGTGTATAAAATATTATTATATGCTGATGATATACTGTTAACTCTAACAGACCCTTTGAAATCTATCCCGGCTCTAATTGAATGCGTCAACAAATTTGGTAAGATATCTGGGTATAAGGTAAATTACGGAAAATCAGAAATAATGCCTTTAAATACTATTGACCAGGGAGAACCAACGTTCATCAAACCATTTCGATGGGCTCCTACAGGACTAAAATATCTAGGAATACACATTACACCTAGAACCAGCCAGCTGTACACTGAAAACATCAATCCTATCATTATTCATATTAAAGATAGGTTGCTGAGATGGAAGAAGCTCCCCATATCTTTTTTGGGTAGAGTTAACCTCATTAAGATGATAATTCTCCCTAAGTTAATCTATCCAGTGTCTATGCTGTTTTTGTTTATTGACCCTAAAGACTTAGCTGGAATCAATAAAGCAATATCAGAATTTATCTGGGCAGGCAGGAAACCTAAAATTAAAATGGAGGTTTTACAACTTCCACCAACCTCGGGTGGATGGGGTCTGCCCAAGGTTGAGAACTATGTATTGTCTATACATGCAAGAATTATTTCACTGTGGGCTACCCAAAAACACACTAATCCATGGCTTGAGATCGAGGAAAGTGTTTGTAAACCTTGTCGGCCTATAAATATGTTAAATAAACAAAACAGAGAACTCCCACTTATGGTCAAAGAGAATTTTTTAATTACTAATACAATTAAGGCATGGGGCATTTTGAGGAAAATGTTTGGTCAGAACAAAAATTTTTCATCTCTGACAACACTAGTAGACAATCCGGATCTGACAGTAGAGGGCGCTGGACCTGATCTCAGGTCTTGGCAAGAGGCTGGCATTACCAGAATACACGATCTATGGAATAATGGACACTTCAAGACATTCGAGGACTTAAGAACACAATATAACATTGTCTCCAGGGACTTTTATAAATATCTTCAAGTAAGGCATTATGTTAAGGCCAAAATGGACTCACTTGAGTTCCCAGGGGATTATTATTTACTTGAAAACAGTATTCTTGATTGTCATAAACGTGGGAGATTTGTGTCAAGATTCTATGCTAAACTACAAACCCTAAGGAAAGATAATTTGGAGAATTTGAGATCAACCTGGAACACAACTCTGAAAAGTCCAATTGATTCAGAGGCATGGGAAGACATTTTGACTCTGCCTTCTAGAATCTCAGTATGCAACCGTTACAAAGAAATGCAGTATAATATTTTACATAATGTATACATATCTCCATATATATATAGCAAGTACACACCAGGAAGTTCTCCAAATTGTCCCAAATGTAAAACAATTACAGGGACTAGAATTCACTGTTTATGGGAGTGTAAAATTATAGAGGCATTCTGGCGAGCAGTATGTGGAGAAATTAGCTCTGCTATAGGACAAACACTTCTCCCTGGTCCAGTCATGTGTCTCCTTGGGTTCATACCCAGTCATCTGGACACTCACAAAGAAACTGTGCAATTTCTACTGATGTTGGCCAGAAAATCAATAATGCTTAAATGGGTTGGTTCTGATGCCCCTTCGATCCAGATATGGAAAAATTTGCTTTCTGAAGTTATTGTATTAGAAAGATTGAGATATTGTATGAAGGGGAAATTTTATGCTTTCAAAAAAAGATGGGAACGTATTCTTGAATACTTCAAAATTTCAAAAATTAAAAACCAGTAATGTGAATCTGAATGACGTGTATGTATAAATTGGTTGCTTCTCATATGAAGCTGTAATTTATGTACATGCCTCCGTTCTTGATTTTGTCTTGTTTTCTGTATCTGTGCTGTATAAGTATTGCCCTGTTAATGTTATTTTCTTTTTTGTTTTTGTATAAACGTTCAAAAATACCTAATAAAAAAAAAAAAAAAAAAAAAAAAAACCATAAAATCTTTACTTTTTGTTGTTTTTTAATTGGATTCTGTGACATTTTTAATTAAATCAGCTAATTATCTCTTATTTTTTACGAAATGTTGATGAGAGGCGGGGAGAGTACACAAAAAAATCTACTGACTACTTCAATATGTTTTTACTCAAGCAAAAGTAAAGAGTAGCTGTTCAAGAAATTATTCAAGAGTAAAAAAGCATTTGGTAAAAAATTTACTCAAGTATTGATTAACTGATCAAATTATCAAACATTTAATATTTAAAAATTACATCATTAAACTGACTAAGATATAAAGTAAAGTGGAAATTTTGGTATTTTAAGAACAAAAATGATTCATATAAATAATTACAAAATAAGAAAATCAAGTTAAAGAAAATTTTTCCAAATCAGTTTCTTTCATAAAACAAACTGATGAAACTTTAACAGAAAGTGCAGGTTTCTGGCTGAAACTCGTTTGTTTTTCATTCAGTGGATAAAAAAAAATCCAGAAATTTGACTCAAGTAAAAATAGAAAAACTTCATAATAAAATTACTGAAAGTAAAAATCCTCCTAAATAAAGTTACTGAAGGAAACGTAATGGAGTGAATGTCAGTAGTTACTCCCCAGCGGTGAGGTTGACCCTGGTCTCACCTGTACACCAGAGCCAGGATGTTCAGCATGGTGGCTACGTCTGGGTGTGTGTGGCCGGAGGACTTCTCCAGGTCTTCCAGAGCCTGTTGGGGCGACATCATCAGCTCTGCAGCCGCTTTGGTCAGAAACAGGAGCAGACGGCGAGCCGCCGGTCTCACCTGTTTGCAGAGCGGCACGGCGACCTCGTAGCGACCTTGAGACGCGTACTGGATGACCAGGTTGTGGAGCGTTCGGAGGCGGGCGGGGATCTCGTAGCCGCCCTGCTGGGCCGCCGCCGCCGCGCTGCTGTGATGAGGCTGGGACACTGGAAAAACAATATATTTATATAATAAAAGTATGAATGATTTATTGAACAGTTTAGGATAAATCCATAATTTACACAAAGCATGTTCACTACATGTTTTGCATAAAATCATTCTTGGATTATAAGATTTTAGTCTGATCAATTCAGAATTATCCATTTTAGGGGCCTCTGTCACTTTAAATCCGAACAAACTGCTGCCTGTCACGCCCACCAAATCAACATTTACACGAGAAAATGGCTGCAGACAGATGATCAATTATTCAACTGTACATCTTTGAAAAGCAGAAGTGGAGCCTCCTGCACAACCAAGAAAAATGGAGCAAACCAAGAAGGTTTCTGGATGGTAAGTCAACAACAAAACACGTGTCTTTTCCAGCAGCCATTGTACAGCGCATACACTGCAAAAATATATAATTATAAGTATATTTTTATTAGTATATTTTATAAGTATAATTTCTAGTCCAAATGTCTTAATAAACTTGAAATAATACAAAATTAACTTACAAGTATGTTTTCATCAAGATACAGGAGCTTGTTTTAAATTAATAATCCCTTCTCTTTAGGTTTTTAACATTTTATTGCACCAAGACTAAAATAAGAGCTTTTCTTCTTTACTAATCAACACAAATGTATTTTAGTTGCCTTCTACATTTTGGAAAACAGGTTTTCTGTAGTCCAACCATTTCTGTAGCATGAGAACGTGACGGTAAGCGTAACGTCTTACTCTGGGACGGTTCCTCGTCTTCAGCAGGAAACAAATCATCCAGAGATTCCTTGTTGGAGGAAGTTTCTTTCTCATCCTGAATTAAAAAGCAGGACAAACATTTAAAATAGCTCCAACAGACACTGAAAGAAGAAAGTACACCCTCTTTCTCTTGTTGGGTTTCATCAATATATCGGCACTGACATCAGTATCAGTGACGTTTGTCCAAAATGTGATTGCAGCTGCTTAGTTAGGGAAACTGTTTCTCTTATTTTAGTGGTTTAAATTGAAATGTTTCGTTCGCTGGACGGTCGGATCAGTGAGGAGTCTGCAGGTTGCTGGTTCTCACCAGAGGCGGCTCATCCTGGTCGTATTTGCGTATGGAGGACATGAACTGCAGGTGTTTGTTCTGCTCCTCCAGGGTCACGACCTCCTGCTCCTTGTCCTGCAGCCGCTGCTGAGCGCCGGCGAGTTCGTCCCTCAGCCACTGGTTCTCCTGAACGAGGCGGCGCACCTGAGGGCGGCGCAGAGGCCGGTAAAGTACACAAAACTTTTACTCAAGTAAGAGTAAAAAAGTATTTGGTAAAAAGTCTACTCAAGTACTGAGTAACTAATCAAATTATCAATCATTTAATAGTTAAAAATTACAACATCAGATGGACCAAAATATAAAGTTAAGTGAAAAGTTTGGTATTTTAACGACAGAAGAAATATTGACAGTAACTTCTGTAGAGAAATCTGTTTGGATGTGGAGTCAAAGCTAAGAGTGGTGGGATTGATTGTGATGCGTTCACTGACTCATTTCTTCCATTCTTGACGTCCAGATTTACCGAATGCATCGTCTTCTGGTGCAGAATAATGAGTCGTGTCTCGTCAGTGACGTAAAAGTTGGACAAAATGTGACATGAGCGTTCTGACTGAAGAGTAGAGGCGCAGAAAAACAATTAACTCTGCAAAGAATCACAATTCCTAATCCAGGGAATTTCGAATTGATTCAAAATGCTCAAAATCAATTTTAAAATGCGTTTCAGTCGTAGGTCGATGCTGTTAATATTTGCACATCGCATCACACAATCACTCGGCCGCTGGATGTGTTATGATTAATTGATATATTTTTAATTGTTTTAATTAAATGTTTTATTTGTTTACACTGTCTTTTCCTCTGTCAGTCACATAATTTAAGCAAAATTTCCAGACCATTTGAATAGAAAAATTAGTCTTTAAATTAAAAATAATAAGTCAAATTGAACCCTAACACTTGGAATCGAACCGCTAGACATTGAAACATTTACATCTGTACTGCAAAGGCTTTCACAATTATTAAATACGTTAATTTATTTCCATACAGAAGTGGAACAAATCTTTTTTTTTTCTGGGTGAAAAGTTTGGAATCAGGTCGTTCAGACAGCTGAGAAAAAGTCATAGATGGATCACATTCACCTGCTATGTGATCATAGCCTAAGATCTGATTTTAGTCAAAATCCAAGCAAATGATTTGGTAACTTAAGTTACAGAACTTAAAAAATCTATTATTTCATTCACAGACAGCTACATGTCTTACCTGAGCTCGTAACTTTTGCTTCTCTGCCTCCAATGAGCCAAGATGAGACGACAGAGCCATCATCACCTGCACAGAGTATTAAAAAAAAAACTATTTATTATCTAGGAACCCAAGGTGAAGAAAGATTTATGATCTTAATGTGAAAAATCTAATGAATAAGTTAAGTCTTAGTTTTGTAGCACATTTCACAGATATGGGACCGAGAAAGGATTTCACATGGTTCATCAAAACCAAAAATAACAGCAATCAAACAGAAATACCGTACATTGCAAATGTTTATTTGTCACTGGTCACATTTTGAAAAAAGAAAATTTGTAGAGGAGTGTAAAAGTCGTTAAATAGAACAGCAAAGTTGTTAAGTGATAGGTACTTTTCCTCAAACCTAAATAAAAGAACTACAGACAACGTATATGAATTTTATGACAAAGCTTTTGCAAAAGGAGAAGTCTCCGAAGCAGCTTCTCCAAGCTGTTCACAGAGAGTTCTGATTTCCTTTCACGCGAGCCCCTGTTTTATTGTCAAAGAAAAACAGCAAAAGGGGCAGAGGTCGTAAAAACAACAGAGGTTGCAAAACCTGTAACCTAATCAACCAGAAAACTACTCAACTGCTCACATGAAGATAAACAGACAATCCTGACCTTCAGGTCAGAAGATAAACAGACAAGGAAGAGAACACTTTAAACAGACTGAATTTCAACTAAAGTAATAACAAAATGATAATTCCGAAAATTCTCTAACATTAAGCTGCCAGGTTTGACGTACTTGAGCCTCGCTCAGCCCCAGCTCGATCCTGTCCAGCGACTGTCGGATGATGCTGCTCTTCTCCTGCTCCACGCCGCTGCTGTGAGACGCCGGGTGGCTCTCCATCGCCTCCTGCAGGTCGTCCAGCAAACTGCGGTTCTCCCCTTTCAGAGCTTCCAGCCCTGCGATCACCTGCTGCGTGCTGCACAGGATCTCCTCCCCTGACAACATGCTTCCTGCTTCTATGATGCTGCTCTACCTGCGACTGACCTGAGAACAGCAGAAAGAGGGTTAAAACAGCAAAAAGGGGAACGAAGTGGAATTGCTGCTATCAAATAAATAAGATATTAAATATTGAATTACACTGAGCTGCCGACAATAACAACAATAACGTGGTTCACAGCTGACAGAAACTAAACACAACTTCCGCTTTATGCTGCACAAAAATAACTCAAACAACTTCCTCTTCTACCTTGATTAATAAAAAAATATAATCTTTCTCTGAAAGTGTTTGGACAAATTCTTTTAAAAGTTTTTAGTAAAGAGAAAAAAAAAATATCATTCCAAAAATTAAGATTTGTTTTAACTGACTTCAAATGTATTCTCTTAAATACTAAATAAAAACCTTTCAATGTCAATTAATTTACATTATATTCTTATAAAAACAGACCTAAATAAGAGCATAGTTTAAGCTGTAGGATGTATTATTAATCATCTATTGTTAACAACATGTTAATTTTTCTATGAGGTCTATTTATTTTAAGCAAATCTACCTGACAAACCTGAGAAAAAACTATGAATCAGACTAAAAATTAACAAGTTGCAGGTGGATATATCACCATTTTGGACAAACAGAAATCTGAACAATTCTGTATTGGGGGAATTTTTTTATTTTTTTTTAAAGTAGCAAAAAATAAAAACACTTGACATAAAAGGCAATTAATGCAAATTCTCAGAAAAGGCCGCTAACAGTAAAAAAACTTAAAATAACCAAAAAACCATATAACCATTTAATCGTATTCTCATTAGTGTTGTGACTTTAATTAGTTATTTTTGATTATTTAATTAGATGGATTTTAAACAAAGTAATCACCTTCTCCTCTTTTACATGCCGACGTCCAGAGGCAGAACCTTTATATTTGCACCATTCTTAATCTGCAGTTGCTAATTGGAGCAAAAACATGGGAATCGTTAATAGATTACTAGATTATCTGGCAGGAGACTTTGCCTCATTCACAGGCGGAGAATAAAGAAAATTGTAGATTTGATGGAAACAAACTGGAGGGAAGAAAGAGGGAACAACTCAATAACAGTCAAATGAAAATATTAAAAACCGACGACTGGTGAAAACAAGACAGAAGACCTGAAATCTTCATTTGACTTGTACTGGTTGGTTGACACAACTCAGCACTGGACTTCCATGAGGGCTCTTATTAACTTTGACTAGAAAGTAAAAGGAACCAGTTAGTATTTTTAAATACACTTTAACAGAAAAGACATTTTTTTAGGAACAATTTTTCAATCTTTTTACTGCAACATTTGCATTGAATTTCCACAAAAATGAAACTAAAGGTACCAGCAATATTGTCTTAAGTTGAAATCTTTTTATTCTTTAGTTTTTCACTGACTGTGGTTCTGTTGTCCAGAACTGGAGAATGTTTTGTTTCATTAACCCGGTTCTTCCTGTTTCCACTCCCCAGCCAAACGTAACGCTGCAGACGCTCATTGTGTTTTATTCCACATTTGTTCACACTAATGTCTTTGATGTTAGAAAGTCAACAGGACGTGACTCTCACAAGTGTTGGATTTCAGACACTATGTGCTGCAACTAATGCAAATAAATGATAAATTTTACATTTTACATGCACTCTGTGAGAAGGTTGACCGTCATCCAGCAGGATTATCTGCCAAGTCGGTAATCAAGAATCTTTGGAAGAAGATTTAATTTTCAGGTTCAATTCAGAATTCTTGGATTAAAATCTTAATTTCTGCAGAATTTAGAGAACAAAGTCAGAATTCTTAGATTAGTCAACTGAGTTTTCTTTGCAGAATATCAGATTAAACTCAGAATAGTCAGAATGAAGTCAGAATTCTCACTTTTCACTAGAATTAATAGATTCAAGTCATAATTCTGTCTTTTTAGTACATAACTCTCAGATTAAAAGCAGAATTTTTAGATTAAAGTGAGAATTATCTTTTCCAAAATTCTGATTCAAGTCAAGCTTTTTAGTCAGAATTTTTTTTTTTTCAGAATTTTCAGATTGTAGCCAGAATTTATAGGTTAAAGTCACAATTCTGTATTTTTCCATAACTCCTAGATTTAAATTTCAATTCCTAGATTAGTTAGATGAGTTTTCTTTTGCAGATTATCCGATTGAAACCATTGTTCTCAGATTAAAGTCATGAGGGCCCAAATTCTCTTCCATAACAGTCAGTATCCTGCTTGTTTTAGATGTTTTTCTATTTCTGAATCATACTGACTGAACAATAATGTGTAGAAATAATTTAAGTATTTTAACCAGCTGTAGTGAAACATTTAAAACACGCAGGACTATTTATCTGTAGTGCTGGATTCCTACACCTGCAGATAGACTGGTGTTATAAACATGTCCTTATTATCCCTGAACCAATCGTCTGGACGGGATGAGCAGACCGTGACAGCAGATTACTCACAGTAAACATAAATGGTTGCTAAACAGTGAAATCTGTCGGGATGGGAGGACCCAATAACTGTTTGTTTACAGTGGGCGGCGCAACAGGCCTCAGCTCAGATACATCGGGAAAAAAGTGAATTTATGAGCATTTATGCTAAAAAGGCAACATAATTAAACCTGCGTCACGCCATCAGACGTGTTTGTTGTTTTATTAATTAAATGTGTCGGATTTCAGTGAAAACAGAACCTCTGTTTGACGCTGCAAAGCGGCTGCTGCCAAATAGAACTGCTCCATAATTAACACGAATATAAAAATAAGCACATTTACAGCGATAAACAAATGCTCGGCAATAAAAGTTATTTATAGCATACCTGCTAATCAAGGCTCCTCCGTAGCGGGTTACTCCTTTTGGCAACTCTTTAGGCAACAAAATGTTAATTTTATTTGGAGGCCCAAAGCCGCAAACAGACGAACAGGATCGGTTTTGGTTTCATTAATATAATGAAGAGCTGGACAGGTGAAATTTGGATGTTGTAAATCATTCACCTGTCGCTTCTTCGGCTGTCAACTCCTCCTGTTGTCAAATAGCATCAAGCAAGCGCTGGACGCAACGACACTTCCGCTTCAGAACTTCAAAATAAAAGTCCAAGGAGCGCAGAAGGCTCAAGGAAATTAATTTACACAAGCTTCGAAAGTAATCTGTACTCTTACAAAACAAAGCAGCTTCACCACAAACAAATCAAAGTAATCCAGATCAAATATATAGAATTTAAGACAGCAAGAAACAAAATATCACCCTCAAACGACAGGAAATTGTTTAGGATAGTGGTGTCCAAATTCAGATTGAAAGTACTGTGTTCATTTATATTATTTAAAACAAAATGAATGCATTTGCATTAGCTCCATTTGCTCCAGTAATTCTTTACAGGCAAGTTAACATTTTTATCTAATAAAGATCAACGCATAATTTTAGCATGTTTAAAGTAAAATATTTTTTTAAAAATGCAATATGCCTTTACTTTGAAAGTTCTGTCTGTTTACTTCCTGTATTTGCTCCGTATTGTTCAACCTGATGAATCGGAGGAGCTTACCTGATCCGTATCCCATGATACACCGCGGAGCCGGGCTCTTGACCTGACTGGGTAAGCGCCCTCTTTCGGTGGAGAGTGGAACTGCAGGCCATGACCCATTATCAGTAACAAACTCTTCTTTTTATATACTTTTTGGCCTTTATGGAAACATTCTTAGTTTTATCTGTAAGAAAGAAGCTACATTTACTTTAAAATGTTTTATCTTTTTATTTTTCAGCCTTGTGGCTTATTTATGAATTTAATTTTAACCATGTGTTTGCTACCATGTTACATACATATGTTTTATGTTCATGGTTATTAGTTAATATATGTTGCTATGTATTATTAAGTTCTGATATACTAACTTTTGTAACAATGAGGAAAAGCTCAGTTAAAAAAATGCAGAGAATTGTGCAGACTTTTTTTTCTTATCAAAATCAAAGATGGAGGCAGAAGTTTTCTTAGATATAAAGTAGAATTGGATGTTGTTAATATAACAATGAAAGTCAATGCTGAATGCACAGAAAATATAAGCTATAATGTTTTTCTAAAGTGGATTAAGTTGTGCATTTATCAGTTCTAACTAGAGAATAGAGAGGGCTCATCTGTGTAAAGTTTAGTCCCTCTAAACCAGTTCAGAGCTGTTAGTTAGTCACCTCTGTTTAGTGTAACAGTGTCATCCTTTTAATTTTATTTAATTCAAACCAGCTTTGTTTTTTCTTTTAAAGGTTGTTTCTTTTTTTTTTTTTTTGCATTTTTTTCGTAGTGTATATTTAACTACAAACTCACTCAAATTTTATATAGCACCTGTTTAAGCTGATTAAATATTTCGCACAGTGTCATTTTTCTCTCACCTCCCAGTTGGAGGATTGCACTTTGAGGATGCACTGACAACATTGCACAACATCGCAGCTTCAAAGCCAAAAATAACAATCAGTCAGTTATCTCTGCGCTCCTTTTTCTTAAAAATACACAAATGATAACTGGATTCAGATTAACTAAAAACTAAGCTGCACAGAGAGTTAAAGCTGATTAATAAAAGCAATATTTTGCCATTTCAACTGAAGGTTTTCATTGGGCATTGTGTTAAAAAGTACAAATTAATTAAGAAACATGATGCTTAGCAACTGAAAGAAGTTACTGCAGTCCTGGCCAGCACCCATTGGTGTAAAAATAGACGTAAGGTAGAAATGGAAACAATGACAGAGAAATATCTGACGTCAGTCTTGTGTCACATAGCTGAAAATCTTCTATGAAGTTCAAATGATAAGCAAAAAAAGAAAGAAAAAGTAAAGTAAAAAAAACAATATTACATTGAAAAAAAATCAGGCAATGTATTTCTTTGGTAGGACACTAGGTGTCACACTAGAGCAGAATCTGAAAACTTTTTGCCATAGGGAACACAAAATCTTTCTATAAAGACAATTTTATTGTAAAATTTAAATTATCAATGAAATAAATGTACTATAATTAATTAAATAAAACAAATTACTGTTCATTTCTGTTATTTAAAAAACTTGGTGTATAATTCATTATAGAGCTAAGGGTTCTTAAATTTTGGGCTTGGTGGTTATTTTTTCAGAAACAATAACTTCTTATTTTAAAAAAAAGTCTTCAACAAAATATGAGATGTTTGTTCTACCTGATGTTTTTCATTTGAGCAAATTTTAATTTGCATATATTTTTCAATCAACCGGTATCACTGAAAACTTTACCCAAAATGTTTGTTTGTTTGTTTGTTTGTCAAACTGTATTAGCATCAGCCTCCTGAACCAAACTTCCTTTAAATTTGGTTTAGGATCACACAAATTGAATCGCTGACGTCTTACTCCTGCCAGGGAATTAATATTGATAATATGTAATAATTAATTTTAATTGTAGGCTAGAACAAGCAGATCATGGTTTCCACTTTGCAATGTAAAGATCTGTTTAACTGGTGGTATGGAAAACTGTTGCTGATTTGCATCATACTGTAATTTGTATTATTTTACTATGCATTACTGAAATTAAAAGTCTAATTTCTCCTGCTAATCCTACAGCAGGAGTGTCAAGCTCCAGTCCTCAAGGCCCGGTGTCCTGCAACCTTTAGATGTGCCTCTGCTGCACCTGAACAGAATAATTAGATCATTAAGGCTTTGGAGAATTTATCTACACAAGGAAGAGGTAATTAAGACATTTCATTCCAGTGTTTTGTAGCTGTTGCACATCTAAAACCTACCGGACAGCGGCCCTTGAGGACTGGAGTTTAAAACATCAGATTAAGCCCATAAATATACCAGGTAATTTATCAGGTCAAACAGGCCACATTAGGAGAATTTACTTGTGCACAACACTTCTTAAAAATAAAGACTAATGTCATCTGCAAATATAGTAACATACCAATTTCCTGATATCTTTTACCAAAATATTTTTTATTAAATTCAGAGCCTGTGGTTAGCAGCATTTAGATCAGTTTTACAATGATGTGCAAATAGAAAACAAAAAGCAAGAGCAGCTGTCTACATTCCCCCAAAGTTATATTCCATCACAGTCTTCTTTGTCCTATTTAGTTTCACAGGGGTGACAGGCCTTTCCAACTGGCAGGGTAAACCCTAATTCATCGCAGGGCCACCCTTTAAGAACAGATTCATTAAGCAGCTGTGCTGAGATACTTCAGCCACTTCTTCAGCTATCCTACCAACATGGCTGTGAAAGTCTCCTGGTAGTAATGTTCTTCACAACAGCGTTAAGGTTATGTAACATGAGATCTTAACGAAGATGAACATGAAAGGAATATAATCCCCAAATATAATACAAGATATATATTCTTTAGACCTTTTAGTGACCATCACCCCAGTGATCTGAGTCCAACCTCCTGCCTTTTCTTAGCTGTATCACTTGTTTCACAACAAAACTCAAAAGATATGAATCTGATTAGAAATTAGAAATAAATGGAGAGTTAGAGGAAGGAAGGGGGGGTCATGAAATGACCGCTGAGTCAATGCAATTCAATCGGAAGAGCTGCCTTTGGAGGACCTGGACAGGCAACACTAAAGATAGAAGTCCACGGTTTGCCGCAGAGATCCCCTTAGTGACCCTCAGGACCAGCTCAGGTTTCATCATGAGCACCCCACTGTCAGCGTCACAAGAACTCTAAATTATCACGCAACAACTATGAACTTGTTAATCCAGAGCTTAAGTGCTTAGAAAGGAGTCATCAGTTGCATAATTGCTGAAGACATGAAGCATAATTATTATTTTCATCCAAAGGACCTGTCCCTCATTGTGATAGTTGGCCATATAGAACAACTATTAGTCATGCACTCCATAAATCTGGCCTCTATGGAAAAGTGGCAAGAAAGCCATTCAAACTGCCTACAGTTTGAGAAAGAATGGACATTCACAAGTAGAAAACCTGTGAAAAGTTGGACCAGAGGCTCACCTTCCAGCAAGACAATGTACCGTCAATCAGACAGAGGTAAAATGGGATGTCTTAGATCAGAGTATAGAAAGCTGGAGTGGCCTAATCAAATTTCACTTTTTTTTTTTTTTTATCTCTTCACAATTATTTGCTAGTTTGGATTACCGTCACATTAAATCCAATTAAAACCTGTTGAAACCTATAGTTGAAATTTGACCAAATGAAAAAAAGTTCCAGGGGTTTTAATATTGAATGTTTCTGTTCATATATCAAGCATTAAATAATGTTAAAGGTTGTAGGTTGTCTTCTGCCTTATAAGGCCAAAGCCTATTCGTTTCTGGCTAGTGTTCATAATGACTACAACTGGTAGTTTCTCTTTGAATAAATTATTGCTTGACTGCACTTACTGGACTGACTAATAGGCAATTAAAATTAATTCAGTGACAATCTAAGAAGGGTTACAGCTTTACCCATGTTGGGAAGGTTTGGTGCCTTGTCTCAAGAAAAACAGACTCTAATGCCTCATTTCCACTGACCAGTATGGGTCAGTATGGTTTGGTAAGTTATTTTGTCTGTTTTTATCATAAAAGCACTCTATACAACCAACTTGTAACCAGTGTTGGCATAGTTACTTTGAAAAAGTAACTTCAATCGGACTACTGATTACTCCTTGAAAAAGTAACTTAGTTATATTACTGATTACTTGATTTGGAAAGTAACTAAGTTACATTAAAAGTAACTTTTTAGTTACTTTCAGCAGCTGCTAACAACAACGCTCCACCTCCTGTGAAAATAACATTGATCTTTGCCAATACTTTATTATCAGCTATTTTATAATGGTAACATCAACAATGTGTCTACACTGATAAGGTTGAACTGAAGAGGAGATTGTAGAAAATACAGCACAAAAAAAATAAAAAGCGTGAGTAATTTGTGTGGTCCACTGTTGTCTGGAAAACTCTATGAAGGATTTTAAAGCCCCCCCCCCTAAATCCCCCCAGCCTCCAGGTTCTGTGTTACGGCCCTGCGTTTGGTCTTAAAGCTCAGCGCCCAGATCTCCTCCTGCAGCTCCACAACTCAGATGGTTGCACAGATTTGTGACACTTATCGTAATATTAATAATTATAATGGCGTTAAGTTTCCATTATAATTATTGGCAACTATGGACACGTTCATTCGTGGCTGTTTTTACGTTTATTGCGCTGTTCATATTGGTCTCGTTGTTTGCCGTTTTCTGGAGCGCAACGCGAAGCTCGACGTCATTCCTTAACTTGACATTAACAAAGACACAGCGGGACGGATCATCCGGGAAATGATGGACAGGGAGAGACTGAGTAAAACTACCTTAATGACGGACAAATTCTGGGATTTATTATGAGTCTCTGCTTATTCCAAAGCCCAAATGAGCAACTTCACGTTCAAAAACGAGCCCAAAAAGGCGCAACCCGCCACTCATTAAATTTGCAAGCGACTTAAAAAAAATGAAGCCCAAAGCCGCTTGTAATAATCGGACTTGGCGACAGAAACTGAAAATAGCTCCAGTTTTTCCACCAACAAAATGCGCATCTCCCTCCATTGTTTACATTTCTGTTGCATAGAGACGTCGGTCACTCGACAAGACGAGTAGAGGAAATACGATTACGGTAAATAACAAAAGAAGATAGTAACGCACAGTGATTTTGATAAGTAACTGTAGTCTGACTACTCGATTTGAAATAGCAACGCGTTAGATTACTCGTTACTGAAAAAAGTGGCCCGACGTCAGTAACGCGTTACAAATTAACGCGTTACTGACATCACTGCTTGTAACACACCATTCCAGGTGCCTTTCAGTTGTAGGTCCTTAGGATAATAGTGAAGTGGTGATAAAATGGTAAATGTCCTGTATTTGTGCAGTAACGTATCAAGTCCAGAGGACCCCAAAGAGCTTCACAATACATTCAGTCATTTATCCATTCATGTACAAATTCACACGCTGGCAGTGAATGGAAGGTAGCCACAGCTGTCCCGGTGCACACTGTCAGAAGTGAGGTTGCCATGCACTGGTGCCACCAGTCCCTCTGACCTTCACCAGCAGGGAAGGAGGGCGAGGTGCCTTCCCAAAGGACACAACAACCGAGAGGGATGGAGTGAGGATCAAATCGGCAACCCAATAATTGTGGGACAAACTCCTACCATCATTGCCACCTGACAGTATGGTACTATAACGGTATGGTACATTTAGGGTGGAGTAGTTGGCGTCACACAACAAGGTCCATTGCTTGAATGACGGAAAAATATCACTACTTGTGACAAACGCAAGTTATATTAGTGCATCCCGTTTGTCATTGCACTAATATGATGCCACGTTAAGCATTTGAATTTAATATCACCTGCACAGCAAGAGTCCAACTGGCGGTGGAAGTGCAATTCTGAATACACCAGACCAGGGGTGGGCAATCCTGGTCCTCTAGGGCCGGTGTCCTGTAACTCTTAGATGTCTCCCTGGTCCAACACACTTGAATCCAATAGCTGAATCACTTCCCAAGTGCAGTCAGGTTCTCCAGAGTCCTGCTAATGACCTCATTATTTGACTCAGGTGTGTTGAAGTAGAGATACATCTAAAAGTTGCAGCACACTGGCCCTCGAGGACCAGGATTGCCCACCCCTGCACCAGACCATGAGTAAGCCGCTTCTTCATTGTCAAATCTCACTCTATCCAAGTTGTGTGTGTCCATCGGCATTGTGTTCCTTACTATGTGGGCGTGAACACGGGCAGAACCAGGACCATGGCCAGGCTGGGAATCTGCAGGAACTGTGGTCAACGTTCCATTGATGTAATATTCTGCTCTGGGGCGGCCGGTATTTCTAAATTGTTTGTAGCAGGTTGCCCCTCTGGTTCACACTGTACACTGCATTTGCTCATCCAGAGACGTAAAACATTGGCCAATCAATGAATGCAGTCTGCTGCCAATCAAATTGCTTGCTTGCATTACCCGGTTTATTGGCCCAGCTCACACAAGCTGGGCCAATAAATGTGGAAGGACCGAGCACGATTTGGTAACAGAGACAAATCTGGCTGGGGCCAAGTAGGGAAGAACTGGTTAAAGAAACACCTGTGAAGAAGGGACTTCAGTGTACCAGAAGGTACAAACCCATGACGTACAGCTCAGTGTAAATGAGGATTAAGATTATCATCAGTTGAAACAAGCTAACATGAGTACATGTTGTTCATATTTGCTTTAATTTTGGCCACAAACGAAAGAAGATTCAAACTATGAACCCCTGATGAAAGGACTGGTTAGGATGCATCATGCGTCAAGACTCAAGCTTGCTGCAAACGGGAAACTGCTGCAACACAATTGTTGAGTTTGAGGCTAAGAGAATATCAACCCAGAAATATGCTGCTGCTGTTGAAAGAATGACCTTCCAAAACCCGTTACTTTTACCACATAGTTTGCATCACAGGTTGCTGTTTTTTTTATTGCGGATGTTATTTTGAGAACTATGAAACATCGGGTCTTGTTCTTTCCATTCATTTGAAGGTTTGCGTCTACTTTTGTCCACACAGTTGTCTAACAAATGCCTAAGTCTATTTGTAGACTCCTCCAGCTGCTGGCATAATTTTTTGCTACTCTGGATCCGGACTTGCATGTCTGAAAGTGTCAACCGGGGTCAAAGATTAGGAATCCAAGGAGAGTGTTCCCTATTGATCACTCGGAGTGTAAGATGTAGGAAGAAAGACCTATAAATTCTGTTTTTCATTCATCGTCTTGCTGTTCTGTGTGAAAATTGGCCTTCTGTGTTGGATAATTATCTTGGCAGCCAAAATTGTCAGTTGGTCCTGGCAGTACTTGAGTGTGAACTTGTTAATTCATGTTTCCTCCAACTGCTCCCCGAGGCCGACGCTGTGAATGAGAACCTGCCATCGGACTCGACACCAACCAACCAAAAACAGTTTTATGTAATACAGGGTGACCCCTGCAAAGTTACTCAAACTGCAGTCCAGGAATTTCTTCGTAAAACACGAAATGTTTATGAACTAATTTGATGTATAAACCACAGATGCTACAGATTCTCGATGCATTCAATTCACTCGCCTAACAAGGAAGTGTTTAATTTATACCAATAAACTGATTTCAGCCTTCCTATATTCATCTGTGTTGATGTTTTGCATTTTATTCTGAAAAGATTTGGGTAACTCTTAACATAATGTCCCTGATTTATGTAACTGTTCCTGAGAGTTTGTTTCTGTGGGGCAGCTGCAGGGCTTTGGGCCTTTTTGGATCTGCATTGGTGGGTTGCGTATGTGTGTGTTTGGGGAGACAGGAGGTTGGTGCTGGGGTATTGAGTGACAGTCTAAACTGGGATACTGGACCAGTGCCACAAAGGTAAGTGAGCTGCAGAGCTAACTGGTCTGAATGGGCAGTGCATATCACATGTCTGTCAGTATGACCTTTAAGCTTTTATTAAGAGGGCGTGGCTGTTAAAGCATGCAATGCAGAGAGAAAATCAGAGTTTTAAATACATGGCTTGTTTTTGTTATTTGGCAGTTTCAGAGAAACATTTTGCATTTGATCTTAAATATGCTTTTATTTTAAAAAGTTTCTCTCTTTTTTTTTGGATGTAGTGATGCTTTTCTGGGAAAGTTTCCTAACACACTCACCAAACAATGTTGACAAAATTGGACGACAAGGTGTTCCCAACTCCATGCAGCTCTTTTTTGTGCCAAATTGCTGTTGGACACTTGACTGGTTCAAGTTTCAAACTAACAGCTGGCTCTAAGCACATGAGGTGGAGCTGACCCCTAACTGGGCATACCCCCTCATTCCTCCCCATTAGTTATTATGATAATCTACATTCATTCATAGGAGACTGGGGCTCACACAGCCAGCCTCATACAGTGACATACAGAAAAAGGAGAATAATTTGGAAAGTCATGTCTGTGGATGGTCAGGATACAGCTGTGAAACTGGAGACTAGCGTTGATTTAGAGCAAAGAATCTAAAGGAAGGTGTGACTGTGTGAATCCCTGCACTCCTGAACACAACACACATATGCTAATTTCATGCAACAAACTGAGAATGAATGAATGAGCAAAAAAATATATATAAATTATACCTTTGTTTTTGGATGTATGATCTTTCCTGCACATTAACTGTATTTAAACATGTACTAGAAATCTTCTACCATAAAGTTTTTACCATGCTTAGAATGAGGCAAGAAATTAGCTTTGCTACATAAAGTAAGATATCATCAGCATAACATATGACTTTAACATGTTTAAATGATTTTGTTTACGTGGGAAGTAAAAATAAACAGTTTGAGCTTTTTAATAATAAGTTGCAATGTTTACTTAAACAATGTTTACTTAAACGATGTTTAAGTAAACATTGTTTACTTAATTAAGACAAAAATTTATGATAAATTCAACAAAAACATTTAAGTTTTTGATGTCTTAAAATCCAAATATTGCAACCTGTAGGGATTTCAGTCACGTTGATAAAGTCTATAAAATGATTAGTTATAGACTAATATATTATATGATGAAGTATTCACAGCCACCAGTTGGTTTCAAATGATTGTGTTCTAGAAAACGGTTTATTAGTCAGACACAACAAAGGTTTAGCTAGTTGCCCACAATAATATGTTGGAAGGAGTCAAGGTAAGATTTTCAAACCAGTGGTGGGCACTGCTAACTAAAAACTTAGTCACACTAATCCCAAAACACTAATCAACATAAATAAACATTAGTTCTGCTAACACTAGACATAGTAGTTAGCATAGGCTAATGCTAAAGGCTCCCTGTATGATTGTTTCCAGCGTTTTGGTTACTGAGTATCAACTCCTAAAACAATGTAGATTAATTAAAGCCACTGTTTGTTTATGTCAGTATTATATTTTTCTGTGTACCTCATTTGTTCATTTCTGGTCAGAACACAGAATAAAAGTTTATTTTTGAAAGTCTGACTTGACAAGGATCAAGCATGACAGCGGGAATTCCCAATAAATTCAAACTTTTTTCTTAAACTATAAGAAAACAATTGTTGAAACTCATAAAAAGGTTTTAAAACTTTGACATTTCTGCCAATGTTGAGTAGATGAGAACTAAATAAGAAGAATTTTTCCTTCTGTAATCTACCAGATATTTTGAACTTGAGCATGCTATCATTATGCACCATAACACATTTCATTTGTAGAACAGAGTCAAGAAACCTGAATTCAGAACATGTCAAGTAGCAGAGTTGTACATGAACTGAAACCTAATCTGTTCTTGCTATCAGGATTATGTAATCAAAGTTATTTTAACTCCTTAAAATGAAGACGGAGTTCCAGTAACCAAGACATCAAGCAGAGTAAACGCTCCACATGTCCAAACTTTTGGATCTTGGGTTAATATCAAAGTAAAATTTTGATCCTTGGTTTAAAATACTGCAAAGAACATTAGTTTATGTTCATAAAATAAAAATAACAGCATAAGACACTTAAACTGAATGCATTTTGCATGAATCTGATGCGATTGTCTTCCCTTTGCTGATTTCTAAGCAGCAACCAGGAGGCAGAGGGTGAAAGGTTGGACCAGGCGCTCGCAGCTGTTGCCTCGCCTCTGCTCTCCAGCTCTGTGTGACGTTTGTTCTTGCCTTTTAGGAACCCATCCATGCCCACAAAAGCTGCTTCAACCAATGGACTGAGGGGACCCCAGACTCAGCCGTCCAATAGTTACAGAGATCTGGGTATAAAGGCTTTAGTCCGTCAGCTGTCAGAGCTGGGCAACCCCTACATTGGGCGAACAGGATCTGATCCCGGGATTTGTTACTTCTTTCTTTTCTCCTAAGCAGGTAATAAAGTAGCAAACTGATATTTTTAAATGAAAATTCAGAAAGTTTACAAGGATTTCAGCAATCATCTGGTCAAAACAAATTCCTTGCTTCTTGCTAAAATAGACAATACAAATGGAAATAAACTATATTTACTTAATTTCTAAAACTTTTTTCTGTTGAAAGACTTGAGTCTTTTTTGCATAAGTCAACCGTGCAATAGGAGAGTGTCATGCAAACAGTTGTGGCTATCCATCAGCTGCTGCTGACGCCTGCAGAACAGCACTAGGGTTCATCTCTGAATAGTTTAGGGAGCTCGATTTAGCCGTTGGAAGGTATGGAGGCATCTGTGCGGCATGCAAGCTTTGACCTTTTGGCGTACCGGGTCTCAGGAGTCTGATGCACTTCCACAAGCTGACCTTACAGAGACTGGTAGTTCAGGTTATTAACTGATTGATTCTGCAGCTGCAACCTCGCAAGCTGCAGCTTTGCATTTAAATAATCTATGTGCAATGCTTGAAGGTCAACAGAGCACTGCAAAAACATAAAATATTACCAAGTAATTTTGGTCTCTTCTCCACACCAATTATCTGTATCACTTGAAATAAGAGAAAACTAACTTACAAGAAACTTTTCAATAAAAGATAGGAGCTTGTTTTAAGTAAATAATTACTTCTTAATATTGATGAAAAAGTTCTAGTTCCACTTTCACTTATAACAACACAGTTTTACCATGTTAGAAATAAAATAATCTGCCAATGGAAGTGGAATTTGTTCATCAGTATTAAGAAAATGTTTACTTAAAACAAGCTCCTATATCCTGCTGAAAAGTTACTTCGATAGGTTAAATTTGGAAAAAAGGTGTTCAAAAATGATTGGTTTAAAATTGGTTGTTGGTTTTGTTTAAAGTGAAAACTAATCGTTGTGGTGCTATTTATAATCTAGCCTGTCTGGAAGAGGCAGGTGGTGAGACATGCATGCAGTCTCACTCCAGGACTCAAGGAAACGCATCCACATTGTTTCCTGGACAGACTATATTTAAAATCTGACCATTTTATGTTGATATTTGAAGACTTTTCAACCGTTCCTTCTAATCACCAGAGTAACCAAAGCCTGAGCTTCCCAGCACATGAGATTCTTAGAAATTAAAACCTCCTCTCCACTTCCTCAGACAAAGTAAGAATGGCAGCCATGAAGAACTGCCACAACGACTACAAGATGAAGTTCTCCGTGGATGAGGAGTTCCCCGACCTCTCTCTGCACAACAACCACATGGCCAAGGTACATCGTCATATTTAGCCTCAAAGATTAGCCTTTAAACAAAACTAGCTTCCAACAAAGGAAACGGAGTAAGTGAGGTATTTTGTGACATCTATTGCAGGTACTTACCAAAGACATCTATTCCAAGCTGAGGGGCAAATCCACCCCTAGTGGCTTCACGGTGGATGACGTCATCCAGACTGGTGTTGACAACCCAGGTAAGGACGCAGTCGTCTGCAAAGAAACAAACACAACAGCAGATTTCACGTTAAAGTCTTAGATTAACTGAAGCAAACATCTGAATAACCATCATTAGCTTCAGAGATGGTTCCAGGAGGTTTTTCTAATTCTCCAGTATCGTTTCTGTAAGGTCACCCCTTCATCATGACCGTGGGCTGCGTCGCCGGAGACGAGGAGTCCTACGAGGTCTTCAAGGAGCTGCTGGACCCTGTCATCTCCGACCGTCACGGCGGGTACAAGCCCACCGACAAGCACAAGACTGACCTGAACTTTGAGAACCTGAAGGTAAGGACTTGGGTTTAGCCATTTTGGTGGCCAGGTCCAAACAGCGACACAGTCATGGGGCCCTTCATTCAAATATGACGTCATTTTGTCAACCCTTAATGTATCTTACCACAGTCAGTCTTTGATTTTAATTGGTTCACAATGCATATTGCTTTTTAGTAATTTGTTTAATTTATGATAAGATCATGTTTCCATCATCTGTAAGTATAAAAGTTACCAATTTGGGTACAAAAAGGTGCTGCCCCCTGGTGGATGTTTCATTCCTGAGTTCAAAATATTATTATTATTTTTGCTTCACACTGGCCCAATTTAGCATATTGTTCAGAATAAAAACACAATTTTACCTTAAATATTAAAAATGTTTAATTATGCTTTCGATAGGCTTCTATATTTATCTACAATCTATAAATAAATGTGCACAACCTTTTAATAGTTTGGCTTTTTTACAGAAATGTATTTCTTTAGCTCACCAAAATGTTAAACCCTGAACATGATTACGACATTAACACGATTTTAATAAATTACGATATATTGTGATTAAATGGTAGGGATGAGAAAAAAGGTTATAGGTACAAAATACTGTAAGAAAAGTATGAAATGTAAAAATGTTAACATGTCAAATTATTTAGTTATACTTTTAAAGTTTTGCAAAACGCTCAATGCAGTTTCATTTTTGAATTGTTAGCATGTTTTTATTAAGCATTTATTAAGTTATCTTGGCCTAAACTCTTTAAAAATCACATATTTATCACATATTTAAGAGCAAAAATAATAATATCTAATGAGGCCTCTAGTCTTCCCTATTTATGCTTCTACTATAGCAATAGAAAACAATATAATTTATAAAGTACGTTAAGGAGACCCTCTCAGTAGTTCTTTAAATGAAGTCACTTCAGCAAAATGTCGTCATTTTGTCCATTTTTTAGTAAAATTTGAATAAAAAACTTTTCAGAAACCTAAAAAATGATGACGATTGAAGCAAAAAAGAAAATTGCCTCCCCTCTTTGCACCATCAGGGTGGAGACGACCTGGACCCCAACTACGTGCTGTCCAGCCGTGTGCGTACCGGCCGCAGCATCAAGGGGTTCACCCTGCCGCCCCACAACAGCCGTGGGGAGCGCAGAGGCATCGAGAAGCTGAGCATTGAGGGTGAGCTTCACACTGACTCACATCCCCACCTTCACCTTCTCTCTTTGAATATTCTGTCACCGTTCCCCCTGCAGCCCTGTCCACCCTGGACGGCGAATTCAAAGGAAAGTACTACCCCCTGAACGGCATGACCGACGCCGAGCAGGAGCAGCTGATCGCTGATCACTTCCTGTTTGACAAGCCAGTGTCCCCCCTGCTGACCTGCGCCGGCATGGCCCGCGACTGGCCCGACGGCAGGGGCATCTGGTGAGCAGATAACCATTATTTTAGTTATCAATTATTCTATCAATTAAGTGATTAGTTGGATTGAAATATTGCCACATTTTGCAGTCATTTTGTACAATTTTGGTTTCATTACAGCTCTGACTGTGTTGTTATTTCAGCAAATCATCTTTTTGTTAAGTCTGTATGCTCAACAAATGATGAGTATGTTTTAGTTATCAATTATTCTAATGATTAATTGATTAGTCGGATAGAAATATTGGCACATTCTGCAAATACTTTGCACAATTTTGCCTTCATTGCAGTTCTGACTGTGTTGTTCTTCCAGAAAATCCCCTTTTGTTGAGTCTGTATACTCCAGCTAACGATCAATCGATTACTAAATTAGTGGATCATTTCAATAATCGATTAATCACGATTAATCCAAATAATCACTTCAGAATCTGAACTAGAAGTTCTGGGTTGAACATATTTACAGACAAATGGTTGTTTTTGTATCTTAAATGTAAAATGTGTGTATTTTTGCACAGTTTCAGTTCATCTAATGCATTAAATGTGTTGTTCTCTCAGTAAATGGATATATGTTGAGTCTGTATACTCCAGTTAACAATTAATCAATTACTAACATTAGTTGACAGTTATGTCAATAATCGATTAATCACGATTGATCCGATTAATCGTTTCAGCCCCACTACTCTCATACATCTTTATAGTAGCCAAACATCCTCTTTGTTCACCAAATAAGAAATTTCTGTTGCATCTTCTTTTTTCACTTGGACTGAATCGCCTCACCAAAGTTGAAGCTCCAACTATTTTCTGTTGCACCTTGATTTGAATAATGTTGTTATTCTTCAGGCACAACGACAACAAGACCTTCCTGGTCTGGGTGAACGAGGAGGACCACCTGCGCGTCATCTCCATGCAGAAGGGAGGCAACATGAAGGAGGTTTTCAGACGCTTCTGCGTCGGCCTGCAGAAGGTGAAACTCACCTCATGAACCTCAGAGCTGCTCAAAAACAGACACAAACTGATCCAACTGACTTCTTAAGATACGTCAGATTTGCTGCAGCAGTCAGACTTTTATTGTACTGAGTTTTAATTGGACTTTGGATGCTTTTTAATACGTATATTTGATATTTATTGACAACAGAAGAACATTTTCCTTGTTAAGCAATGTATTTAATATAAAAAAAAAATATTAAAAAGTTACACCTAGACCAGAAACTGCCAGCCGAATAACTTCTGACTCCACAACCAGATTGCTAATCCCAAATTAGCTGCTTTACAGTCCTAGACTGTTTTACAAAATATCTCTTTAGAGATAGAAATTACACATCAGGGTGGATGAAAAATACAGAAACGTCTTGATACATTTACAGGAATAACAGCATCTATTTGTGGAGAGGCACAAACATTTGTCCCTCCTTTTCTCAAATCATAAACGTCTGAAAATCAGAATATTTCCCACAGCATCACTTTAACATTAAAGTAATTCAGCTTGAATGTAAACAATCTGCTTTTTCTGTTGTTTGTAAAATAATTAACAAATAATATGTGGAAAAAGTCCAACCATAATTAATATTAAATATTTAGTTAGGAAGCTAAATACATAAATATTTAATTTCAATATCAATATTTAATATTTAAAAATATTAAATATGCATTACATATTTATCATTTAATAAGTAATTGATTTAAAAATAAATATTTAGCTTTCAAACTATATAATTAGTTCAGAACAGAATGTATTTTCCAAATTAAACATTTAATTTCTAAACAAAGAATGTCATTTTCAGACTAAATATTTAGCTTGGTAAATAACTATTTAATTCACCAAAGTAAATATTTACAAATGTATGAATAAAATGGTGAAAATATGACATTGAGAAATGAAGAGCCACATTTATTCAGGGTAAATAAACCAAATTAGTGCTGTTGAGCTTTTATTGTGTAACTTTACAATTACACATGGGGTACACATTGTGCAAAGTGAACTTATTTTATGGATTAATAAAAATGAAACAAGCTGTATATGTTTAGGTAGTAAACTTACTTCAGTTTCTCTTCATGTTGGTCAGATTGAGGAGATCTTCAAGAAGCACAACCACGGCTTCATGTGGAACGAGCATCTGGGCTACATCCTGACCTGCCCCTCCAACCTGGGCACCGGCCTGCGCGGCGGCGTGCACGTCAAGCTGCCCAAGCTCAGCACGCACGCCAAGTTCGAGGAGATCCTGACCAGGCTGCGTCTGCAGAAACGCGGCACAGGTGCGGCAACCGCTTCCTTTATTCTGCTGGGCGGGAGAACAGGTGTTACACCCAGAGGCGGATAGTAACGAGTAGCTATTTTAAAAAAAAGAAGAAAGGAAAGAAAAAGCGTCATCTTTACTTCGCTGTGCTTTTTACTTTTACTTCAGTAATTTTATTATGAAGCATTTCTACTCTTACTTGGGTACTCTGTCCACCTCTGGTTACATCATATTCTATGACTGCTGTATATATTCTGACCGTAGGAGGCGCTGTTGTGTTTTCACTATCTACTTTGCCACACATTAGCGTCGAAAAACGTATTCTGCGCCAAAAGCGTAGAGAGGGAAACAAATGCAGAACAAAAAGAAAGAAAAATACATGGCCAGTTCTCTTTCTACACTGTATCGGCCATAACTTTTAAAACTTTTATTATCTCTTAATTTTACTGTCTTTTTTATGTACTTAATGAATTAATTGTCCTTTGGGTTTTTAAACCTGAAGTTGAACAAAAATAAAAAGTGATTTCTGATCACTAATATGTCTTTTGTGGAAATACAAATGGTCTCAGATATTGCAGCCATATACAGTAAATTAGTAAATATTTAAGCTAAACTGCTTCTGCCGATTGTCTTCCTCTTCAAAACAAAAAGTTACTTCTGACCACTATGATTCCCTGTCGACATCGGCTGATTAAACATGAAGGATTTTGATTGGCTGACGTAGATGTTTGCTTTGCACTACACTGCCCCCTATGTGTTCGGCATGTTCAAAGCAACAATCGGTCCTGTAATTCAGCAGGTTGCTGTGGATAAATACTTTTCTTAAACTGTGGAAAATATTATTTTATATGTACACACCTTATTGTTTTCATCCAGAAAATTCTGATAATCAAACCTGGAGGTTTAGGTGGTCAAACCCGTTGCCACAGCAACTGAAACAACGCCATTGATGTATCAGGATTCAACACCAAAACACAAGAACTGAACATTCAGTCCGTTACAGTTTTATGTTTTTAAGCTTGATGTTTATTTTGCGATTATTAATAAGTGATTGATGTGGTAGATTAGCTGTCTCTGCTGTTAGCTAAGCTAACACAGCGGTGGCTGATTAGCTAATGTCAAACCTGCTTATCAGTTGGTAGATGGGTCACCTTTTTTTAAAGTGAACCAAAGCGGTGAATTCTGCAGCACATCTCCATGTTAAGGTTGTCAAAGTCAAGCTAACATAGCTAGTTTCCTCTTATTTGGAAATGTTTTGTTTGTTTTTCCCGCCAGGGGTCTTTTGTGGGCTCTAGTGTCCCTTATTCGAAAGTAGGCTGACGGGAAAAGGGAAGAGAGAGGGGGAAAGACATGCGGCAAACGTCGGCCGGGTCCGGGAATCAAACCCGCGACCGCCGCATCAAGGACTGAAGGCCTCCAAATGTGGGTCGCGCTGTCCCCTACGCCACAACAGCACGCCCCATTTGCAAATGTTTTTAGTTCAAACTTTTTCATGACCTTGTTATCTAGTCATGGTGTTGACAATTAGTAGCAAAGCACTGCGTTCGTTTTCTTTTACACATCACGCATATATTTAGATATAATCTTTAACTCTAAGATTTATAGCGTTAACTTGAGAGCTAAAACCAAGGCTAGTCATTGTTGAGCAGTCTCCAGATTTAAAAAGACTAGGCGATGTTTGGACTAGGCCTCATTCTTCTGTTTTCTCCTCCAGGCGGTGTGGACACAGCCTCAGTGGGCGGCGTGTTCGACATCTCCAACGCCGACCGACTGGGCTCCTCCGAGGTGGAGCAGGTGCAGCTGGTGGTCGACGGCGTGAAGCTCATGGTGGAGATGGAGAAGAAGCTGGAGAAGGGCGAGTCCATCGACGGCATGATCCCCGCTCAGAAGTAAAGCGGACAGACAACCCATGATGAAATGACTGTCTGTGTTTGTTTTTTTTTCTATTTTATAAAAAAAGAAATGAACATGTAGCCTCGTTGTAAAGTTATTTTACTGGTTTCGGCCAAACGGCTACTTCCTGCTGATGACTTCCTTCCATCCAAAGACACTCCACTTTTCCTTCTGCTCCTTCATTTCTTACTTCTGTTTACTTTTTCTGCCTTTTCTCCCTATTCATCTAATAATTTCTTCTAACTCAAATCATCTTCCCATCTCCTTCGTAACATCCTGGGATCAACCTATGCATAGTCTGGTCGTGGCTATGTGTGTACAATTTATTTATTTTTGGTTGTAAAATGTAACTGGAGAATTAAACAAAGCCCCATGTAACAATCAACTCATCCTGTTTTTGTTTTTCTTCATAGAAACCAAAGATACAGTTGAAATTTGTGTATACTGCTGTAAAAACAGACACAATCTTTTTTCAACCTATTGTCTGACGTAAAGACAAATTCTCCTGTTTTAGGTCAAGGCGCTTTAGCGTTATCTTCAGCTAAGGTACAGCACTTTAGTTTAACTTCCTCTAAGTACCATATTAGTAAAATGCCTTAACATTAACTTCCACTAAATACCATGTTGGTAAAATGCTTTAGCGTTAGCTTCTGCTAATACACTAGTGCCTTAGCATTAGCTTCCACAAAATAGTGCATTGGTAGAGCACTTTAGCTACCACTAAATATTGTGTTAGTCTACCGCTTTTGTATTAAATACAAGCTAAAGTTGGTATAGTGCTTCACCATTAGTTTGTGAAATGCTCTTCCACTAAATATTTCACTGGCAAAGTGCTTTAGAGTTAGCTTCTGCTACATACTGTGCTGGTATAGTGCATTAGCATTAGCTTCCACTAAATTCCATGTCGGGATAGCGCATTAGCTCCTGCTAAATACCATGTTATTATAGCACTTTAGCATTACCTTCCACTAAATACCGTTTTGGTATATCATGTTATAAAACCTTCCGCAAAAAAACCATGCTGGTATATCGGTTAGCATTAGCTTCTGCTAAATGCAATGTTAAAGAGCTTTAGCATTAGCAAAACTGCTTACATTATGTGTACAAGAATGAACCAGACTTGTGGAGAGCTATCATCCTCTTCCTGGTGTGTTAATTTAAATTTGACAATGAGCTTCTGCCTAAAATTATACTCTCTTGTCTGTCTTTGCATGATTTCCCAAATTATCATTATTTATTCTGATTTAATGTTACACGGGGAGGAAAACAAAGTTTATGCATCTTCTCCAAATGTGCATAAAGAAAAAAGAATAAAAGTATGTCAGAGGTTGAAGGTTTTTATTTTGTGTCACACATTATATCCTAGGAGACATGCAGGACTGCAAGTCGGTCGTTTCTGGTGTCTCAGCCGGCGGTATGTTGTATTTAAGTAATCAGGGGTCTTGAAGCATGGATTAGTCTGAGAACATTTTGGGGCGATGAGGCAGAGCAATAAACAAACAGAAAGTCGAACAACTAGCCTCTAAATCACAGCTTAACATTTTCAGACGCTGACGGAAACCAGTAATCAGAAAACTCTACAAACATCGGTAGATTTTCTTAGAGAAGAGCAACAAAGTACCTAAAATAGAACAAAATGGAGAATTTGTTATATCTTAAATGTTACATCAAAGTGATGCCAGGGACTTGGATGTTTGAGATTGGCATTTTGAATCAGGAATCTGATTGGTTAACAGTCTGTAACTTTAATCCAATGGGGGAGCAGTCGTACCAGTAGTGCTGAGAAACAACTGAGATTTACAACTCTTGGCAAAAATGATGGAAGCACATCTCATGGTGGATGTTTAATAATCTATTAAAAAAATCCCAAGTATGTTTGCAAAATGAAAAAACGTGAATGACCTTATAATTAATGGAAAATGGTTTCATTTTCCCAGGGAGAAAAAAAAAAAAAGAGCAGATTAAGAAAAACCATTAATTATAACCAACTGTCCTACACATAAATTTACTCAGTTATATTTCATTTGAGTAACTTTTTTGGGGAAAAAATAATTTGAACGGAAGTTTTACTGTACCGCACTTTCTGTTTTTTACTTGAGTGGCATTAGTTTGGGTAAAATTTGGAGTAACAATTTAGCATTAGCTTCCACTGCATGTTAGTATAGGTATTTAGTGTTAGCTTCCACTAAGTAAAATGTTGGTAGAGCACTTTACTTAGTGGAAGCTAACGCTAAATAGCTAACACTAAATAGCATTTTATTTAGTGGAACCATTAGCTTCCTGAAAAAAGCTAATGCTTTTTAGCTTTTTAGCTTCCACTAAATAAAACAGTTTAGTGTTTTATTTTTAGTAACTCCTGTTACTGGAGTAAAATTTTTGTGTACTCTGCCGACCTCTGGTCATATCAGATGTTTTTTTGTTACGTTGCAAAATATTCTCAATGTGTCATGATTCAACATTTTTGCCAAGAGTCGCAGTTGTTGCATGTAAAGGCGAAGGTTCAGTCCAAGAAAAAAAAGTGCTAAATCTATTTAAAGATTCCAGAAATATCAAAACGTAACCGGATGACGTAGATCAAGTCCAGTTGGGTCTAAATCATGCAATCCTTGGCTTTGTGGCGCTTTTCTTCTCTAAACATCAACAACCAGACAGTCTGGACACCGAACAAAGTGAGGGAAGCACCAACTGCTCCGTTTTGTTCTGAACCAGTTTAACGTCGACGTGGGAGAGTTTAGTTTTGCAGTTGGAATAAAAAGCTGTTGGATTTTTTAAAAGATTAATGAAGGAATTTATTTTCTTTAGTTTTTACAACATAACACAAAGTAAACCAAATTATGTTTATTATTTCCATGCTGACTTATATTGGTGCCGTAAAAGTAAATAATAATAATAATGATGTAAAAAACCAGGTCCATCATTGACTGAAGCTTATTGTTGGGAAGGAGCTCAATTTATTTTATTATTTTTTATTTTTTTTTATTTGGCAGTTTTGCTCACTTCCCAACTATGGTAAAAAGAAAGTACACCCTCCTTTAATTCCAGAGTTTTAAGAAACAGGACAAAATAAAGTGATTTGATCTTTACTAGATTAAAAAAATATTTGCATCAAACCTCACATATCAAACTAAATGAAACCCCAATGGAAAGATTTGTGTGAAAAAACTAAAAGCTCCCTTGCAATTAAAGGGGAAGTTACCAAATTTCATAGATTAACTGATCCAGATCAGTGTGAAAAACATGTTCTGCCTTTGCACACCCAACTGAGAGTTAAACATTCATAATATTTAAGATGGCTGCCAATTTTTATGAATACTTACATTTTATCTACTTCTGCAAAGGTCTGAAAAACCCCAGCTGTTGCTTCCAACTTTGCCACTATCTTTAGTAACTTTTCAGGTAAACAAAATTGGTAGAGGCAAAATCTGAAGTCAAATTGAGGCTTTTTAAAGATTGGTGATCTGCCAAAAAACTGCAGTCGATGCAGACATAAAAAAAAAAAAATCTCCAAAATGTAGTAGAAAAATGTAAAGATTTAATTGTTAAAACGTAAAAATGTTTCACCTGAAAGAAGAAATATTTAGAGAAAACCACACATACATGCTTTAATACATACTGCCAAGCACGTTGGTGGAGGGATCATGATGTGGGTTGGATTAGTCATTTAATCAACTATAAAGAACTGAGTCTACCAGACTATCTACTACAAAGTGTTGCCAAAGGAGGCCCTACAGGTTAATAAATCACAGGGTGTTCTTAGTTTTTCCACGACACTCCCTTTTTTTTCATCTTGGCTTCATATTTGTTGAATAAATAATGACAAATTGAAAGTCCAAAATAATGTCATTATGTCCTTATATGGTAAACGTTATAGCTGCAGGAGGGTGTACTTACTTTTTACCATAACAAAATGGTGGAGCAAACTTTTCAGCAGGTATCCAGACAGAGGAAACGTAACTACGCTCCATTTAGTCAGTTGGCAGTCCCTGCATTTCTGCATGTCTCCCCCTAGTGGCCGGAGGTTTCCTCTGTGACATCTGCTTCCAATATTGACAAAAGTCGTCAATTTCCTCCTATTTTAAAAGCACTAAGCAAAAAAAAGAACTTATTACACAGAAAAATAATTAAAAAAAACATTTAAATAGCAGCTCTTTCAAAAGGAATGATGACAAGCGACAGAAACAATGTCAACAAGACGTTTTCCGTCATTCTCAGCAACCTGAAGTTAAATCTGAGCAAAAAAGAAAGTCCAACTGTATGGCCTCAAGCTGTGTATGTGTGAGGTCAGCGGGGGTCGGAGGTCAAAGGGCCATCTTCAGTCCGTCCGGCTGTGAGTGGGAGGAGTCTGGGAGCTGCGGGTGTTTTTCTGGAGGTGTCAGTCTGTCACCTACCCGCCTCACCTCGGAGCTCCAGCTCCTTCGACACCTTGGCGGCGATGTCTCTGAAGGCCAACGGCGCCCCCCACAGGCGCCTGAACTTCACGCCGCTCTGACCTGGCCCGTTGGGCAGCTGGCAGACCTCGGCCTCAAAGGCCACGCGGGCGCCGGCCGCGCCGTGGGTGCAGGACAGGAGGAACGGGCCGGCCAGGTGGACCTGGCAGCCGCAGCCCTGCGCCGCCTCCCGCAGGGCCAGAACCACCTCGGCCGGGTCCTGGGGGCTCCGGACCCTCACATCCCATCCGCATCGGGGGGTCCGGGGCTCGGCCGCTTTTTGATGCCCAGATAGATGGCGACTAGTAGGGGGGAATGAAATTTAAAGAGATGGGAAAGAATGTGTGGTCGAAAAAAATGGGAAGAGAGAGGATAAAAAAATTAAAATCAGATTGTCCACCTTCCTATGGAGGTCATCTTAAATTTAATGGTGGCTTTTTATTCTTCCTTGAACATGTTAAGATAGCTCTAAACAAAACATGTTTTTGCACAAAATCACTCCTAGATAATGAGATTTCAGTCTGCTCAGTTCCGCCTATTTTGAGCTGTTTTAGGGTCTCTGTCACTTTAAATCTAAATAAGCTTAAAAATGGCTTCAAACAGATGCGCAATTATACAACCATACAGGTTTGAAAAGAAGAAGTGGAGCCTCCAGCACAGTCAACAAAAATGCAGCAAGTGGTTTCTGGATGGTCAGTCTAAACAAAACACTTATTTTCCAGGACATATTTTCCAGCAGTCATTGTACAGCACATACAGTGGCTAGCTAGCTACCAAAGGTATATTATCAACAAGTTAGTGATAGCCTCAACTGGATTGGGTCACTTAAGTAATAAAAATATCTGAAAATGTAACATTATTAAAGCCAATTTACATTTTAAAATAATGTATTCAAAACATTTTAAATTCTTAATTTTAAATACACAAATTTATGACTTTTTAAGAGTGTGCAGACACACTAATAATTGTTCACTTTAATATAAAATAATAAAGATAAAGCAAATAGAGAAACACTCCAGTTAAAACATCAGATTTTGTTTGACTTTCCTATTTTTTCCATGGCCTGTTTAACTTCAGTGAAAAACAAACTTGTTTGACAGGAAAAGCTGTCAAATGCTGATTTGTTTCTGTATATTTTTCATATAAAAATGCCAAACTTTCAATTAAAGTTTTAAAAGACTTTATCTGGAAAGGAAAGAAAAATGGCTAAAGAGAAAGAAAGGAAATGAAAAGGTGCTTTAAAAAAGTATTGTGTGCGTAAACTTATTAAAAACTATTGCTGCCGTTTGTTTACATTTTTACCCTATAACAGATCAAATAGCTTCTCAGTTAAATTGTATTGCATATTTGTCACTTTAAAATTGAAAAGAAAGTTCTTTATTGACAAATGTGACCTTTGACTGTGATGTAATCACAGTTTATACCCATCAGAACATCAAGATAAAATAAATGCAAATTCACAACAATAACACTAAAAACAAAAAACGACCACATTTTAAAACCCTTCTAAACTCTACTTCACAGTCTGCATAGATTACAATGACCTGCCACTGTTTTACCTGCTGCTTTTACCCTGAGACTGGGCTGGAGCGGCTGAGGCTGAGAGGAGCAAATGAGAGCTTCAGTGAGATAAACTACAAACTACCAGCCAGATGCACAGGAAACATGTAACAGAAGTAATCCTGCCGTATTCCTGTGAGCAGCTTCTCACAGGAATGAATGCTTCAATTACAAAGACAGAGAAACAAGAAGAAAACTGGAAAATGTCAGAAAAAGGTAAGAAGAAAAACGAAAAGAAGAAATGGACAAAAAAAGAAAAGGAGGATAGCAGGAGAAAAGGGATTTGATTAAAAAAAGTGAAAACTTACAAAAACAATTAAGACTAGAATAGAAAAAAGTAGAGAATGAAAAATGTGGGGAAAAGAGAAAATAGCCAAAAGCAAAGAAAATAGGAAAAAAGCAAAAACTGGCAAAAAGAATTTAAAAAAGAAGCAAAAAAGGGAAGAAGAAGAAGGAATGAGAATGAGGTGATTTTTTTCTTGGCCGTATAGAAATTTGTTTATTTTACAAAACTGCAGTGGCAACAAATTTATGTGCATCACGGGTCACATGATCAACAACCGGATGTTACAACTGGTGCAAAACACAGAGAAGAAAACTGGAAGCAGTTGGTGGATGATGCTTTTCAATGCATCATTCACTTTGCAACTTATTCACATGTGATTTTAATTACTTTACTCGTGTAATGGAAACACTGTAATAGAAAAATTGTGTTTCTTCAAAATTAGCCAATGCTGACGAAAGGTTTGAGCACATTTGCATTGGAAACGCAGCTTGTTAGATTTTCAACTGGAAACCAACTTTACCCAAATCGATTTCAAACAGGAAGATTTTAACAATTATCTGTAAGACAGATAAGATTCACTGCACTCACCTTGTGACCGGAGATCTGCTGATTCTCTCAGGTTGGTCTGTGACCCTCAAGAAGAAGAAGAACAAAACGATCCATTAGGAACCAACCAAATATTATCAATTGAACACATACCAATGTCCTCTAAACTTCCTCTATAACACAGAACAACTCGGACCCTTAAAGCACAGATCAATCATCAGAACCCTCCGCTACTCTGAAACAATGGATGAAGGAGAAACAACAACGTGAAGCAGGCGAGAAGTTTGGATGGAGTGGGATGGAGTTTATAATCTAACAAAGGGACATCATCAAAAAGTCAGTGTGTGTGTGTGTGTGTGTACTTGTTTTTGCAACATATTGGGCCAACCACCCAATACATTCACCCACTCCCTGAAGGCCTTAATGTCTACGGGGACCAAAGGTTGGTGCTACTGTGGTAGCCCCCTACTTCACTTGTAAGGGGTTCAGTTTAGAGGAAGAATGTGAATTAAGTTTTGGTTAAGGTTGGGTTAGACCAGGGGCCTGCAATCTATGCAACCAAAAGAGCCATTTTGCTCAGAAAACAACCAAATAAATCTTTTTTTGAGCCACAAATGTCAAATAATACCAATTGGACCGGAGACCGCTCCCAAAGCAGGAAGCAGACTATAGTGCAGGGCATTCTGGGTAAATACAATGAAAATAAACAAGCTAATCCAGTTCTAGCAGAAGAAATGACTTGTGGTCTTTAGCCAAAGACAAAAACAACCCTCCTACGACCACTCTGACGCTACTCCATTTTTATTTACAAGAAGAAAGTCGCGCTCAATGTCCTTTTCAAAGGTTTTTGTGTTACTTCCTTCATTGGATCTTGGTGCAGTGCCCTCACATCCGAGGAAGGAACCAGGTTTCTCAGATGGTTTAGTCCGTTTGACAAACTACAGTGTGAAAAGCAGCAGCTGGAAATGTAATAAATGTTCCTATTTTGGTCCCAAAGCAAACCAAGTTTACCGGACTATCAGGTGGAAAAACAAAGACGTGTCATTCTTTGTGAAAATCCAGTGTAAATAATTAAAAGCTGTGAAAACCTCCAGTTGCTGTTTTCTGTATATTTAAAAACAGACTGATTTTGTTTAATTTTTAACAAAAGCTATTAAGAGTCATTGTGGGAAGTTCAAAGAGCCGCAGGTTGCAGACCCCCAGGTTAGGGATAAACATGTAACAGGTGGGGTTAGGGTTAGGTATAAATGTAGATAATAAAAAGGATAGAAGTCATCTTAGCAGGTTTAAATGAGAACATGAGCTTAAATCAATTGCATTTTCATAAATTGCCACATAATTAAGTACCATGCAGAAAAGCAATGAACTAGAGCGGAAGTTGTTGTTTCTGTCTTTATATTGTCTATGGTTAAGTGTGTTTTGATGTTGATTTGCCTAAATAATCAATGATCAATAACTGTGTAATCTAAATAACTGCAGCAAATAAACAGGGAAGATTTTCTACAACCTTTAACGTCAAGGTGATGGAAACCAGAAAATTCTTGCTTTTTCCTCAAACTGATATTTGAAAAGATGCGTTTATGTTCACTATCATCGTAAAGAAATAGAAACAAAATGCTAGAACTAAGTCTTCCAAGTGGTTAAAAAGAAAGTACAAACAAGTTGTAACAAAAGTTGCCTCTAACAACTGAAATAAAAAAGCAGAAAAGGAAAAAAAAGAGAGACGGAGAAGCTAATGGTGTCACCAGGCAGCCTCATGAGTCTTAAGGACGAGATGTGTGTGATCCATGTTTCACAGAAGGATAAATCCTGGTTATGTAACTAATCCTGGTTTAAAGCAGCAGTGATGCCGGGTCAGTAAGTCAGGATGACTGCAACAGGCTCAGACGACTCTTACAAGCATCTGCTGCTGCAGAGAGCGCAGACATATGCTGCACGCTTTAAATGTCACAGGTTCAAGGCTGCAGAGCTACAGACGGAAACGCTCCCCCAAACCTCCCCACTGAGGCACACAATGTTAAAGGCTCCAGAAAACTGGCATTTTCTGGAGTTATTAGGGTTTTTGGAAAAATAAAATCTAAAGTGAGAAAAATCTGAAGCCTAACAAAGAAACATCAAACCAAAAAAAATCAAGTACATATTAAAGAGATAAAAAGTTAAATGAAGTTGAAATGAGCTATTCTACATGCTAAATACATGTGGAAATAAGAGAGTCCATAATACTGCACCAATAAATAAAGGAAAAATTGCACCTTTAATGGATAAAGTGTTTTAAGTCACCGTCTCTACATAAAATTACAACTAACCAAGTTACACTGGAACATTCACCATATGCTGAAACCTGAAGTATTAACCAAACAGACCTGGTTCACTCCAAAACTCTGCAAAGATTATTAATCTAGTTGAAGCCACGTTTGGAAAAAAGAAAAAAGTCAGGAAACACAAGAAAAAATGGTAAAAGAAGAAAATAAATAAAAAAGGGTTAAAAAAAGAAAGAGAGAAAGAAAGAAAAAGGGAAATAAGGGGAAAATAGAACAGAGCAAAATAAATAAAGGGGGAAAAGGGAAACAAAAAAAGAGTATTAGGAAAAAAGAAAACTGGGTAAAAAAATGAAGAAAATGAAGAACAATAAGAAAAATACAGAAAAAACTGAGAAAATAGAAAAAAAACATAAAAAGATCACAGCACAATTTATCTGTGATCAAGCTCCACTTTGAAATTCTCTGCATCAGTAAGTTGGCAAGTTGGTTTTCCTGGCAATATCTAAACACATTATGCCGTTTCAACTTAAGTCTGTTCTGACTCAACACTCAGAGCCATCACTTAGTCAGAAGGAAGCAGAACCCAGTAAAGAAGGAAAACATTATTGTCCTAGGATTTTTCCTTGTAAGCTGATGGCGGCGCTGCATGAAGCGGAGACGCAGACAGACAGAGAGACACAGAGAGAGAGACAGACAGAGAGAGAGACAGACAGACAGACAGACAGACAGACAGACAGACAGACAGACAGAGAGACACAGAGAGAGACAGACAGAGAGAGACACACAGAGAGAGAGACAGACAGACAGAGAGACACAGACAGACAGACAGACAGACAGACAGACAGAGAGACACAGAGAGAGAGACAGACAGACAGAGAGACACAGACAGACAGACAGACAGACAGACAGACAGACAGACAGAGAGACAGACAGACAGACAGAGAGACACAGAGAGAGAGAGACAGACAGACAGAGAGACACAGACAGACAGACAGACAGACAGACAGACAGACAGACAGACAGAGAGACAGACAGACAGACAGAGAGACACAGAGAGAGAGAGACAGACAGAGAGACACAGAGAGAGACAGACAGACAGACAGAGAGAGAGACACAGAGAGAGACAGACAGACAGACAGACAGACAGAGAGACACAGAGAGACAGACAGACACACAGAGAGAGAGACAGACAGACAGACAGAGAGACAGACAGAGAGACACAGACAGACAGACAGACAGACAGACAGAGAGACACAGAGAGAGACAGACAGACAGAGAGAGAGACACAGAGAGAGACAGACAGACAGACAGAGAGACAGAGACACAGAGAGAGACAGACAGACAGACAGAGAGACAGAGACACAGAGAGAGAGACAGACAGACAGAGAGACAGACAGACAGACAGAGAGACACAGAGAGAGACAGACAGACAGAGAGAGAGACACAGAGAGACAGACAGACAGAGAGAGAGACACAGAGAGACAGACAGACAGACAGACAGAGAGACAGACAGACAGACAGACAGAGAGACAGACAGACAGAGAGAGAGACACAGAGAGACAGACAGACAGACAGACAGAGAGAGAGACACAGAGAGACAGACAGACAGACAGACAGAGAGACAGACACCTCTGAGGTGAAGCTGTTCTACAAGAAGAAACAACTAAAAATCAAGTTCCCTCAGAAAAAAACGAGAATGAAAAGTCAGAGCGCGCCTTGAACACAGAATAAAGAAAACAATCACTGAGTCACATTAAAGGTTAATAAGCTGAGATTAATGAACATTTCCAAAGATTAACAACATAAAGAAACACGACTGAATAAATGACATCGAGAAGCAACAACACAGCTTGGAAATACCACAACACTGCACAGAATAACTGTTGATTATGTATTTTAAAAATTATTTAATTCATGATAAGAAATTTAAGAAAATGACATTGTAAATGTTATTTCTACTATTTTCTCCAGTGTTTGTTAAACTAATATCAGTACAATTGAAAATATGGAGCTAATTTTTGCCGTTTAGTGAAATAAATCATACTTCTTTAAGCAAGTTGTGCCCAGAAGAAGCAGATTATTTGTTTGTGGCGCTGTGCAGTCACAGCCATACAGTTACCTAAAAAGGGAAGTAATAAATAGTTTTTCATAATCATTTTTGTTCTTATCACAATATTAACACAAAATATTGTGGTCCATATCGCCCGCCCCTATGCTTGTCAATGAAGATGGCCGCCCTGGGAAACTATGGAAACCCAATGAGTGCACTGCTGAAAAAAATACCCTAATTTTCCAAAAATTAAATCTTCAATTATTGGAAATATTTCAATTGTCCAGAACTAGCTTTAGCTGAACTAAAGCAGGGATTACACCTCCTGCATGTAAAGCAGCTTTACTGCAGGTCAAGGTTTGACCCACTGAACCCCAAGTTGCGACGGACAGCTGATGGAGGGAGAAGGAAGGATGACGGAGGAACTGGAGGGTGGGGCAGGCAGACAGACAGATGCAGCCAGAAAACATGGGAAAGGAAGAAAACTTACTAACTGTTTTTGTCCCCTGCGGGAGGGTGCAGCCCGACATGGACTTGTTTGAGCTCGGACGTTTAGAAGGGTCAAGAGTGACCCTGCGAGGCAAGAGGAAGAGAAGATGAGAGGAACGGGAGGTTAGAGGCAGAAAGAAAGAAAAGCAAAGTGAAAGGGATAAAATAATGACAGAGTAGGAAGCAAAGGTAGAAGAATACAATTTAAACAGAATGCAAAGAAAGGGCAGAAGATTGGCAGGTGTGATTGGTAAGAAAAAGGCCAAAGTTGTTAAAGAAATCAAACAGATAAAGCAACAATAAGCAGCCAAGAACAGCAGACCATAAAAACATACAGTAAGTCAATCTGAGCTGCAGACCTGGGTCAGACTGTTTCTGTGTGACAGAAATAAAAATGTTTTATCAAATCCGTGCCACAGTTTACATGAGTTATGGGACATCAGTACAATTGTGCAAATTGAAATTACAAAAATAAATTTGCTTATTTGAAAAAAAAAATTTGTTTTTCTCTCAAAGAAAAATTTATTTTTAGGATTTTTCAAACCATTTCAGGTGTAAAAATGATTTAAATTCAAGGTTTTTACACATTTTACTACATACTGTTAAATCCTAATATTTCATTCATTTAAACTAGGAAAATTTTTCTGCATTTATTTTAGATCAAGATGGAATCAAGAATTTGAGCAGGTTGCATATTTAAGATTTGCTATGATACTATTAGACCCAGGTCTTGCATTAATGTGGGAATGATTTGACTTGTTCTGGTTTAAAGGAAGGCTGGTAGGTTAGTACTGGTTAAGGAAAGGACTGAAAGAGGCAGCAAGTTAGCTGAATGACCTTTGTGTCGAGGTTTAAAAATAAACTCGACTAATAAAAAGTGCTGTTACTGCAGAAATAATGAACAAAATTCAACTGTTAAAAATATAAAAGGCTCTGAAAAAAGTTCATTTTAACCCCTTCAGACTTAATTTTTATCAACAGAGCAAAAAAAACAACAACAAAAAAACAATTTTTATTCTGCTTCAGCATGAAATAAAATGTAAAAAATGACAAGCAGTTCAAGAAAGTCAGCATTTATACTCATATAAACATAAAAAATAAAATCTGAAATAAAATAAATAAATTTTGAAACCACAAACAAACTGTAAAATGCTTGCAGATACTTTTATCTTTATACAATAGCACTGAATAATTAAACATTGACTAATATACCCCAGTCCTGATGTCCACTGACATGGACACTCTGACAAAAATCCTATAATTTAATGATGAAAAATATTTTCAAAATAACTTCAAATACTTTCACTGTAAGTATTTAAAATTACAAGAGGAATTTCATGGGGCTGGCATGAACTTAAACTTACATTTTTGATGGTAAATAGACACTTCCTCCTCCTCTTTTCTAGTTTCAGATCAATGCTCATACACTGGAAAAACTCAAAATCTTACCAAGTAGATTTGGTCTAATTTCTAGAGCTAATATTGTAGTACACTTGGAATAAGACAAAACTAACAAAAATAACTTTTCAGTAAGAAATAGCAGCTTATTTTAAGCCAATGATTCCTATATACTGATGAAAAAGTTATTGTTCAATTGTTTGACTTATAACCAGATATTTTCCCCATGTTTTTAGTGAAATAATCTTCCAGTGGAACCTAGTAATTTTTCATCAATATTAATGAATTACTGACTTACCACAAAGATGAAAGTTCTCAGAGACCAACATTTGGTTTTTCTCTCCATTAAAAAACCCCCACAAATATTACTGAGATTTTTTTCTCCTTCAACTGAACTACAACACATTGAACAAGTTATATTTTTCTCTACCAGAACCAACATCAGTTTGAAATTTGCCTTAATGTTTACATTTATTAAACTTTTTGAGCCAATTCATTTCTATTTTATTGGTCTATAAATTGTTTTTGGTTCATTTCCAGAACTAAAAAGGAGAATTTTTTAACCCAAATGGGTCTCTGAGTAAAAAGTTGCTGGAAGTTAGTGGCATGACTTCACGCTATGATCTGCTAACGAAAGACGCCTGGCTTAAAACAAACACCTATTTCTTGTTACTTGTAAGTTAGTTTTGTCTGATTTCAAGTGAACTAAAATATTTGTACTAGAAACTGGACCAAAAATAATTGATACGGTTTTGTAGTTTTGCAGTGTATTGGCTGATGCCAATGACCAATATTGGTCAATAAGAAACTGGAGTCATTCAAATGACGAAATCCCTATTTTTTCATTGATTTAAACCAGGGGTCTCAAACTCCAGGCCTCCAGTCGCTGTCCTGCAGTTTTTAGATGTGCCACAGGTACAAAACGCTGGAATGAAATGGCTTAATTACCTCCTCCTTGTGTAGGTCAGTTCTCCAGAGCCTTAATTATTCTATCATATTCTACCAGGTGTGGTGCAGCAGAGGCTCATCTAAAGGTTGCAGGACTGCAGCCCTGGAGGCCTGGAGTTTGAGACCCCTGATTTAAACCCAGACACACATCTTGTCCATTCCAGTGGACGTCAGGTCTGAAGGGGTTGACTCTAAAATCAGATGCTCTCTACCTAATGCTTTCTACTTTGAACCTCAGCATGTCCTCTTACTTGCGGGTCAGCTTGGAGGTGATCTTGCTGAGCAGGTTGGATGGGGCCCGGCTCCTGACGTGGGGCAGCGGGCTGGCGTCGTGAGACAGCGTCGGGGACGCCGGCGGGGCGTGAGACGGAGGCCGGCGGTCTCTGATCTGACCCCCGTGGAAAGTGCTCCTCACCGTGGACCCTCTGCAGAGACGGGACGACGGCGTGGCGGACGAGACGCCGGAGGCGCCGGCGATGCTGTGGGAGGAGGGCGAGGCCGGTGGCAGGCGGTGGGATAAGGTGCTGCAAGAAACACAAGAGCAGGAGGAATCAAGTTTGTTTGTATCGCACATTTCAGCAACAAGGCAGTTGAAAATGCTTTACACCATAAAAGCATCGTACATTAACTAATTAACATCACAAATAACTGGTGACTGAATAACATTACACATACAAGAAATAAACATCACATTTGGTCAAAATCATCAAGCAAATACACATCAAATATGTTGGTCAATGTTCCAGTTTTGTTTCAAAAGTAGCTCTAAAGAGGTGAGATTTTAGTATAGATATAATAGAAATCATTTTTTTGGCTGTTTTGGGTTTTTTTAAATATAAAAAATACAAACTATTTAATTAAATGTCATAAAATATGCAATAGTCATTAACAAAGGCAGCTGTCATCACTTTAAGAGGCTCATTAAAACCCCAAACATTCAGATACGTGTCAACATAAATTAAGAGCTAATTAAGTCTGACTGTGTGGAATCTGAGTTTAAAGAGAAGTAAATAAAAATGTATATTATTAATAATGAAAGACAAGATTTGTAGAAGTCGTAATCTTCATAATTTCTTTCTTTAGAGCCCCTGCATCCCCTGGTTTATTCACATCTAATTTCCTTCCTGTCAGTCAACACTTTATCTCTCACACACGCACACACACGCCCACACACACACACACACACACACACACACACACACACACACACACACACACACTGTGTGGCTCATTGGTGGCCTCTGGCTGCTTTTCATAACGCTCTAGATAACACCCTCACGCAGTGCAGACCCATTAGACGAGTTAAGAATAAGAGCAGCCGCTGCAGAGCAAAATCGTTTAACGTCAATGAAACGCCGGCTGGTGATGACCAACAAGCACAAAGGAAAAATAAAGCTGCAGGAAACTAGCAGGGCGGCTGATTTGAAGGAGACGCGTCAACTTCTAAACTGAAAGTTGATCGAATTTCTAACTTATAACAACTGCTAGTTTTCCAGCTTGTTTGTCTATTTTGATGGAAATTAAAGCTGAATGGTGATCAAGTTTCTCCTTTCTATAAAAATAAAAGTTTCACTTCATCTGGTGACATCACAAGAGGCATAAACCTGACTCCTCCTCTTCTTTGATTCCAAATCTGCCCTTCAGTTGTGCTCAGTTGTATTCTGAACGGCTGCAACAAAAAGTCTGAGACAACATGGAGCTGGCATATGAAGAGAACCACGGCGGACAGGAATCACTCTGAGGCGTCATGAAAACCACGAGTTGATGGATAAATTCCTTTTTGTAGCTCCCACTGCACAGAAAAGTTCTGGAAAGCCCTGCTGACGTCGCAAGCAACCATTAGAGTTAGCGCTGAAACGATTAATCGTGATTAATCATTTATTGAAATAATCATCAACTAATGTAGTAATTGATTAATTGTTAACCGAAGTATACAGACTCCAAATAAAAATATACATATTTTGCATTTGACCATCAACTAACCAGAACTCCTCATGTGAACTGGCTTCACTTGGTTCAAATTCTGCTGAAAATCTTCTGTTTGGTACCTTTTTTGTCATCCAGTTATGAAATGTCACCAAATTCATGTTTAGTCTTGCAGAAAGAGCTAAACTTTTCTGCTTCAGTTAGCACTGAAACGATTAATCGTGATTAATCATTTATTGAAATAATCATCAACTAATTTAGAAACTGGCGCCCACAGACTCAAAAAAAGGCCATTTATTGAAAGAACATATTCAGATAAGAAGAAAAATCTTGTTTGTCTGTAAATATCTTCCATCTAATTCTGTTAAATTTTTCTTAAGCACCTTTTTTATCCAATCATTAATCTGTTAATCCCAAAGATAATGTACAGATCAACCCAATACTGTATTAATGTAAAATCAAGCAGAAAAGTGGGAGCTTTTCACATGTTGACATTGGAAACATTATTTTTATCTGTGCTATTAATGCTAGGCCATTCAAATTAAATCAATTAATCACACGATAAATTAAAACTAATTCAGTTTTCACTCCATTTTTCTACCAAAACCTGGATGACAGAAGTTTTCCCTCTGGTGTTTTGGTCTCAACTATCCATTTTTCTGAAAGACAATTTTGTTTACAGACTTCATTTAGTTGTTTTGTTTATTTATTTTGGATATTTAAAATGTTCTAAAGCCCCGTATTAAAAGCTCATTAGAATTTAAAGTTGTTTATTGGCATAACATCTTTGAGAATGCCTTGCCAAAACGATATTATCGTTTATCGTAAAAACTTCTGGGACAATTTATCGTCCAGCAAAATCTGTTATTGTGACAAGAACCGCTGATGCATCCTTTGCTGCAAATGACCAACGGTTCACTAAAGGAATGCTGCTGTTGAATTTTACGCAATAAAATATTTTTCTTATTTTAAGAAAGAATTGAATTATTTAAATTTTTTTAATGTTGTATAAACTGTTTAAGTGGATAACTGAATGCAGGATATGGGAATGTTTTTATCTGATTAATCTATTAATCATCAGTATTTCTGTTGTTATTTGTACAGTTTTTATTGTAAATAACGTTTTTTTTCCACTGCACAGATAAAGACGAACATTTTTAGGTCTGAAAGTATCTGTCTCCCATCTAAATGTGTCACAGAGGATGTGTTTGCGATCGGCGCAGCGCGTGATGGACCCGCCATGTGGCGCGGCGTCACATTGACCAGGTCTCTGGGAAAACACGAGGGTCACGTTAGGACACGTCTGGCTGCTCGACTCCTTTCCCTTCACACTTCCTCTTTCTGTCACACTTCCTCCAACATCACCCGATGGATCGTAAAAACAAGACATAATACCCGAATCCAACAGCAAGTGGTGGAGGAAGACAGAAAGAAAAACTCAAACATGTTTTCTTATTATAAAGGGATCTTCCATTCCTCCACCGCTATCAGAAAGAGACATGGGAGGAAGATCATCCTCCTCTAAATATGACTTATAAACACTAACCTTACAGCTAAACTCAGAATTCAGTCAGTATTGCAGCAATGAGGAGCATGATTCAGCTATAAATAAAATTAGGTGAACTCTGTCATGTTAACTAAAAACCAGTGATCAGGCCAGAAACCTGGGAGTAGTGATGGACTCTGACCTGAACCTTCAGAGCCACGTAAAGACAGTCGCAAAGACGGCCTTCTATCACCTGAAGAACATTTCCAGGATTAAAGGACTAATGTCTCAGCCAGATCTAGAGAAACTCATCCATGCGTTTATCTTCAGTCGTATTGATTATTGTAACGGCGTCTTCACAGGTCTGTCCAACAAATCAATCAAACAGCTGCAGCTGATCCAGAATGCTGCTGCTCGTGTTCTCACTAAAACCAGGAAGATAGAGCACATAACACCAGTTTTAAAGTCTCTCCACTGGCTCCCTGTAGCTCAAAGAATAGACTTTAAAATACTGTTGTTAGTTTATAAATCACTGAATGGTTTAGCACCACAATACATTAAAGATCTGCTGCTGTTGTATCAACCTTCCAGAACCTCTCAGGTTCTGGTTCTGGTTCTGCTCTGCATCCCCAGAACCAGAACCAAACGAGGAGAAGCAGCATTTAGCATCTATGCACCACAAATCTGGAACAAACTTCCAGAAAACTGTAAAACAGCTGAAACACTGACTTCCTTTAAATCTCAACTAAAAACCCACTTGTTTAGAGTTGTATTTGAAACGTAATAAATTGCAAACTTATTGACGGAATCTGACTATGTTGTGTTTTTATTGTTGATTCTATGTTGCATTGTATTTTTGTGTTTGATTTGATGTAAAGCACTTTGAAATGCCTTGATGCTGAAATGTGCTATACAAATAAAGTTTGTTTGATTGATTGATTATTATAGCGAAGGGACTGAATTCAAGTTTTTAACTGAATTAATTATAGAGTCTGTAATCAATTAAGATAAGATAAGTTAATCCGTTATTAGTTTAACAAGTCAAAAATGTAAGCTCTCAAGACAGAAAGTGGACAGAGTAAAAGTAAAAAAACAGTACAGTACTTATAATTTAAATATTTTTTAGGAATTTAGATTGAACAAATTTATTCTCAGAATAAAAACTGGATCTTTCTTTCAAAACTTTACCAGTATTTAGACAAGTTTAATTAATTGGATAAAAGCTGATTTGGGTGCAGCAAAGTCGGTTTTTCAGTAAAAGTCTCTGGATCGACATGATTCTACTTATTATAAAAGCTTGTTTATAAAAATACAGATACTTTGTGCTGCACTTTAAATTTTTTCATTGTCAGGAAAATATATTGTTAATGATTTTTACCCTCAGGACAAGTAAAAACTCTCCATCAGCATCAAACTTGTTCTGGACAGGTCAAATTTGCAACTAATTGCAAAATCAGTCCAAGGGCCACAAGTAGCCCCTGCGCCGCAGTTTGGACACCCAGGAGCTAAATGGTTGGAACTTGGATGTCTCAGTAAGAAAAACGATCCCAAGCTGGCTGCAGAATGGATGCAGACGAACAAAAAGGCCAGAAAACGCAAACAGAGTTTAACAAACAAAATGAAATCCACGATAAAAACGGAGCCTCACAGAATTCACTGAATGTTTGAACAGCAGGAGGAAGTTGGAGAGAATCAATGAAACGATCCGGGAGGCCGAAGGTTTTACCTGTTTTCTTTGCCGTTTTGCAGCAGGGATGGTCTGTCGGCGCCGGATCGGTCCGTACACACGTACGTGTTCCTGCGAGTCATGGCACTGGCAGGGATGTTATTCTGGAAGAAAGTATAAACGACAAAATTCACAAATATGAACCTGGTAGGTCTGGCAATAACCAACGATTATTTCAGTAATCAAATTTTCTGACGATTAATCAATTAATAAGATTTTAAATTTTTTCACTGAAGCAGAAACGTTTATCTCTTTCTGCAGGACAAACACCAACACACCTGAGATGATTGGGTGGCAAAACAGGTGCTTAATGGGAGATTTTATTTTAACAGAATATGAACAAGGTAAAGCAAATTTTTTTTTAAAAAGCCTAAAGTTTTTATATCTTAAGTGCAAAAACCTATCTTTGTACAGTTTTGGTTTAATTACTGCTGTGATTGTGTTGTTTTCTCAGCAAATGGTTTTATTTTGAGTTTATATGCTCCAGTTAGCGATTAATAAGTTACTAAATTGGTTGACAATTGTTTTAATAATCGATTAATAAAGCTTAATCATTTCAGCTCCAGTTCTAATGGACATTGATGAGAGCAGCAGAGCTTACCAGGATGCATCTTTTCAGTATCAGATACCTAAAGAAATTCAACCATCCACTCATGGTTTCTATAACAAATCGATTAATCCGATTAATCCGATTAATCAAAGCCAGAAAATATCTCCTTAGAGTTTATCTGAGAGTCTGCAGGCTGCTGCTTTCTAGAGTAATGGTTGCAAACCTCTGCTGTGCAAAATATCCAGGAGTAAATCTCAGGCTAAACTGACATATATTCAATTGACAAACCTCCAAATTAGTAAATCTGCTCTAAAATAGGTTTTTTCTCTATTGTTTTGCTGTAATCTGAGAAAACTGAATTATGAGGCCTTACCACAGTCGAATTGACCTCCTTGCGTCTGTCGGGGATCTCTGCTTTATTTGGGTTGTGGGCGGAGCTAACCATGGGACTGGACGGGGTCGGGATGCTACGGGAGCCTACGGTGGAGCCGCTTGGCTTGCGTACGGAGAGCCGCTCTTCTTTGAGGACCGCGGCCTCGCCCACGCCGCTGGGGCTTCGTTTGGGGTGAGCCGACCCCGGAGCAGCTGGACCACCTAACGGACGAAAACCGAAACAGTTTACCTACAAATATCACCTTAAAACACGTTCAAACTCAAAGGCCAGGGGCCAAATCCGGCACGCCATAACGAGACATGTAAATAAACGCTTTAAGATAACAGCTGAGTCCTTAAATATTGGCAACAATGCTACCAACTGCGCCACTGTGCAGCCCCCAAATTGTAACAAACAGTTCTATTTTTTTGCGATCGTGGAGATTCAGGCAAAAATCAAAAGATTGCTGCACTTTTTCAAGCTAGAGTATAATTCTGAGTTTATTGCAAATTTTACGCAAACATTTTCAGACATTGTGTTTTAATGACCAACTCCAACCAGCAGGTGGCAGTGTTTCTCACTTCTGCTGCAGTCATCATTATCATGAGTAAAAAAAATTTCATTTTCATCATAGATAAGCTCAAATATAAAAAAAAAATCGTTACAAATACTTTTTATATTTGACCCAGGTGCCTCCGCCTTGCCTGAGACAGACGCTGTCATACTGACTGCCACCAACATGACAAGGAAAAACAAAACACAATTACAGTTCAAATATCACTACATTTCTTGAGAATATTTTTTAATTATTGCCACAATCAACATATTGTTTTTGATTGCAAAAAAAAATCACAAAAACATTTAAAAATTTGTTTTCTGATCAATGTAACAAGACATTCAATATTAAATTTTAAGAAGTGCTCATCAAACGCAGACAAATTGGTTTCTGAAAACATTCATGATCTTTAAGTCACCAAAATGAAAATGGGTTTGACACACCTGCCTTAAAGAAACAAAACTGTTGACTGTTGGGCTTACAGAAGTCGGAGTGTCGTCTCTGGCGGTGGTACGTGGAGGCGCTTCGCTGAGGCTTGTGACTGGAGGAGGAAGACTGAGCGCCAGAGGAGGAAGAGGAGGTGGAGTGTTTGCTCATCCCGTTGGTGATGGCGCTGGGGCGGATGCGAGCGAGACTCAGGCTGCTGGCCGACCGAGACTCGGCACCGTCCGTCTGAAAGGAAAACCACAACATGAGCATGGATGATCTTCTTCCACAACATTACAGCAGGTCCGGGTCACGTAACCATGGAAACGCTGCTTTTAAAGGGGGCAAAGTCACATTTATAGATATTGAAGATGAGCGATAAGGTCTCTCTTCTGATTCAAATGATTTCCAATAATTCTTAAGTAAATAAAATAATAATAAAATGAAGAATATTGACATTTCCAAACATTGTCTTCACAATAATTAGTCCATTAAAATGCACATTATTCATCGTATTTATGAATAATTTATTTTACACCTGAGGAAGAGGTGTAAAAACTTTGTGGCAGAAAAATTTTACACAAAAAATAATTTGATTTTGTTGAATTTATTCATTGCTATTAATTAATAAGTAGTAAATATGGAAACCAATAAATGTCTACATGAAATAAAAACAAAATAAGTATTTATAAATAAAATTATTTTATGGCTTTATTTATTTATTTCAAGATTTATTTATTATTTCATGGTGTATTTATGTATCTATTTCATTATTTCTTCTGTTAAACTGTTTTTGTGTCAGAGAAAACTCCTCCCCCTCATCTCAGTATAAGAACATAAAATAAAAAAGCTTGAAATAAAAGTGTCACAACATAAAATACCATTAGGAAATAAATAAAACTGATAAAAAAAAAATTCTTTTTTTTTCATAGGGACTTTTAATGGAGATTATATTAATTAACAACAGCAGTGTTTATTTAATTAAATGAAACAGCTCACTGTAGCTTTCTACATTACTCCCACTTATTTTTCTTGCTTTACCAGGGATGAAAATAATTGTTAATATAAAAATTCACTTGACAAACTACTCAAATTGTTAAAAAACAACATAAATGTTTGTGATTGACTTTACAGTACAGAATCTAGTAGCTAGTCAAACATATTTACAGTAGATAAAACGAACAGAATAAAACTTAAAACAATTTTTTAAAAGAGTTAAATACAAAATCAATCAAGTTTCAAGCAGATTTAAATTTTTTTCCCCTCCAAAACAAACAACATTTTTTAAGAAATGCCCTCATGTCTAATATTAAACTGACACAATGCTGCAGAAGGTCTGATCATGATGGCATAATTAATATATTTTACTGATTTTGAAAGTCAAAGAAGACACAAAAAAAAGAATAGAGAAACAGTCCACCTCTGTCTTGCGTCCCAGCAGCAGGTACATGGCAGTGATCTCGTTGTATTTATGTTTAACCAGAGACTCTCGAACCTCCTCTCTGTCGAATCCCATCCCTACAATCACATCTGCAACAAATCAGGAACTGAAATGAGTCTCTGAGGATGCAGTTCTTCGTTTAAAGCTGCAACCAAAGTCTCTCAGTCAGCAAAAAAAAAAAACTGAACAAAAGATGAAAATCAAAACTTCCTTCTTGGTCTCAGGTTCACTCCTCACTTTCTGTTCCAAAATTTCTCTAATTTTCTTGTTTCTCAGCTGCTTTCAAATCAAAAACATCAACTGCGATATATTTCTAAAAGGTTTAGGCATTAAAAACAACCTGGCGGTGATGAAATGTGCAAAAACCCATTTTATTACCTTGCAACACCGAGGCTAATAAAAGTAAAACTCACCGATGCGGCCGCTGTCGCTGAAGTCCTCCTCAGGCTCAACGTGGGGTTTCAGCTCGGTGCCTTCGTAACCAACGTTAATCCACTTATCTTTCATTATTTGCTGATGGCCAGACAGAGAAAAAGGGTTTTACTAAAAGAACAATAAACCCCTCCATCTATGCCACTCCAATCAATTAAAATGCAACCAATTATCTGGTTTTTGTAGCAGAAAGCTGGTAATGTAGTCTCCCAGTATCAAACAGCAACGAAGGGAAATTTACTCCACTAAACGTGTCTACAAGTACTAGCAAACTTGTTCAGGGCATAACTGACAGATACATTTTATTTTATACTTCTTGGTTGCATAAAATCTTTTATTGTCTCAAACTAAACATCTCAGTTTTCCAGGTTTTTATAATCAGGAAGGTTTAAAGGAAGCCATTTTGTTTTAAACTCTAATTTAGAAACTCTTCATTCATTTCCTGTTGAACGACTGCAGAGACACTGGGTTCATATGACTAACTCCAACCTGCAGATGGCAGTATTTCTTACTTCTGTCATATTGACAAATCAACATAGTAATAAAAACAGTCACAACTACTGTTATACATGATCTCAAATAAGGTAAAAATGTTCAACTTTTGTTGTGAAAAACTTTCATCTTCCACTGCTGTTCGTTGCCCAAAATGTGCTGCTGCGAACTGACTAACCCTGGTCTGGAGAGACGCTCTTTGGGCAAAGTAAGTATTTCAATTAATCGGCGTTATGTAAGTTTAACATTTTCGTATTAATCACATGCTCTGACGCGTTAATGTTGACAGCCGTAAATATTAAATAATGCTGCCCTTTGAGAACAATCATGATGTTGAAATGGCCCAAAATAAAAATGAGCTACAGAAAGCTAAAGTATGTGCACCCCTCTCTGTCCCTGCTGACTGGATCAATTTGCCTCAAATTCATTGTGATGCGGCTGCACAGTGGTGCAGTTGGTAGAGCTGTTGCCTTGCAGCAAGAAGGTCCTGGGTTCGATTCCCGGCCCGGGGTCTTTCTGCATGGAGTTTGCATGTTCTCCCTGTGCATGGTGGGTTCTCTCCGGGTTCTCCGGCTTCCTCCCACAGTCCAAAAACATGACTGTCAGGTTAATTGGTCTCTCTAAATTCTCCCTAGGTGTGAGTGTGTGTGTGAATGGTTGTTTGTCTTGTATGTCTCTGTGTTGCCCTGCGACAGACTGGCGACCTGTCCAGGGTGACCCCGCCTCTCGCCCGGAACGTAGCTGGAGAGGAACCAGCAACCCTCCTGACCCCATTAGGGTAAAGGGTGAACAGAAAATGGATGGATGGATGTTTATGATGCTTCAGTTGTTGACTGTGTTCTATGACTTTGCATTTTTATGTTTTTATGATGTAAAGCACTTTGAACTGCCTTGTTGCAGTTCAAATAAACTTGATTGGTTGATCACAGTTTCCTGTTTACCTCCAGGGAGCAGCGCTTGGCGGGGTTCAGGACCAGGAAGCGGCGCAGGATTCCCTCACAGTCTGTGGACATGTAGAAGGGAACGCGGTACTTCCCTCGTAAAACCCGCTCCCGAAGTTCCTGAGCATAAAAACGCAAACATATGAGACTCCATGAATTTAGATGTTTCTCCTCTAGATTCAGGTAAAGTTTGGGCGTACCTTCAGGTTCTGGCCGTCGAACGGCAGCGACCCGCTGACCAGCGTGTACAGGATAACACCCAGGCTCCAGATGTCCACCTCTGGGCCGTCGTACTTCTTCCCCTGGAAAAGCTCCGGCGCGGCGTACGGCGGCGACCCGCAGAAGGTGTCCAGCTTGTTGCCTTCAGTGAACTCGTTGCTGAAGCCGAAGTCGGCGATTTTGATGTTGGAGTCGGCGTCGAGCAGCAGGTTCTCCGCCTGCGGGACACAACAGAGACGGAACGAAGAGACAAGTTAACATGAGTCAAACTCAAGGCCAGGGGGCCAAATCTGGCCCATCATAACGCTTTACGTGGCCCTCTAGACTCTAGAGAGACACATAAATAAACAGAAAACAGCTGTGAGCCTAAATATTATTCTATCAGTCAAATTAAAGCAGTTTTTACCTGTATACTATCAGATTAATCAACCCCTCCAGTATTTTGCGATTCCACAATTGCAGAAACTTTATAATGTATAACTTTGAGTTTATTGCAAATTTTCCACCTGCAGGTGGCAGTATTTCTTATGTCTGCTACCTGAGCTTTACTTCAAGCCAAGAAAGGCTGAGTCAGTCATATTGACTGTGGTCAATATAGCAAGTACAAAAAATTTCACAATTACCGTCTTGCAAATATTTCTAACATTTGGCCTGGGAGCCAAAACTGGCTCACTATAACTGTGTTTGTGGCCCTCTAGATTCTGGAGACACATGAAGCCTGCAGCTGGTGCTCAAATATTATTATTATTCATCAGTCAAGTCAATAATAACCCTAAAAAGAAAGGGTTAGGGTTAGGGTTAGGCAGTTTTCATCTGTATAATTCCAGATTACATCAATCAGTCCCTCCAGTTTTTAACAATTCCACAATCAGGAAATGAAAACAAAATCAACAAATTGCTGATCTTTTTCAAACTATGAGATTATTGCACATTTTCAATTTCCTGCAGGAATTATTTCTTACTTCTGCTGCCTCAGCCTTACTTGGTGTTAAGTAAGGCTGACGCAGTTATATTGACTATGACCAACGTAGCGAGTAAATATATATATATATATATATCCATCCCAATTACCGTCACACATAAGCTAAAATATCACGATAGACGTTAAACTGACCTTCAGGTCTCTGTGAACAATATTCTTCTGGTGACAGTAGTGAACAGCAGAAACAATCTGAGGAGAAACAGAGAAAACAAGAGGCTCATTTTGCACTAATAAATCAATAAAAAGTAACTTCAAAACAATTAAAGTAAAACCAACAAGCTCCAGTTCTGATTTTAGTTCAATATCACAGGATTGCTGCAGATTTTCCAGTTCAAAATATAATTTTTCTGGACTCTTTTCAGTTGATTTGAAAAAAAAAAAAAATGTTCCCAAGAAAGAAAAAAAGTAAACAATTTTAAAAATACATTTCTCTTTTAAATGTCTTCACTGAGAGCAAAGTGGAGCCAAAGTAAAATTTCTTACTTGTTTACAGAAACTTTGTTAATATTTAAAATATTCTCACAATTTTAATATAAAACTTCAACAAATTTGGAGTTTAAAAACGTCCAAATCAAAAAAGAGTTTATTATTTTGATAGGAAGCAGCAATGTTAATATTACCAAGTCAAAAGTCCCGACTTAAATCTGATCAGAGCTAAAGATTAGGGTGATGGTAAAGAGGCCTTCCATCCTCAAAGACATGGAGCTAAATAAGGAACAAAGTCTGGAAAAATCTAAAAGTTTTCCTCACTGAATTTTCTGTTATCCAGACTTGTACATGGAGAAAACTTTTTTTGTCTTTCTGCATCAGGAACATTGAAAAGCAGAGTTTAGCTCTTCGTTTACCAGCCAGGAAACAGAAGCAGACCAAGGTTTGCTGCTTAACTGACCTGTCTGAATTTGGCTCTGGCCTCTTTCTCTTTCATTCTGCCATGAGCCACGAGGTAGTCGAACACTTCGCCTGCAGAAAAGTTCAAATCAAAACATTCAAACTGTCATTGTGGAGAAAAAAAGAAAGTGCACTCTCATTCAATTCTAGGGTTTGGAAAATTAAAACAAATGTATTCTGGTGGTTGCCAGGTGGATCTCTTGTTAAATATCAGTGATATCAGTGTTTTTTATAAATTATTGTTTGCATTTAGCAAACAGAAATAATTGTAGTAATTCCGACTAACCTAAAACAAGAAACGTTTGTTCTTATTTAACATCAGAAACTCTGAGAAAAAAAAAAAAATCATCTTTAAATATTTAGTTTCGACTGTAAATATTGTCTTCCAAATTCAGGCTTTTAATCGAGCGCTAGATTACACTTTATTAGAAAACTGTGCAGTTTGAGTATCAAAGACTTTGTACAGAAATCAAACAATTTCCAAAGGTTGAAAATGAAATTAAAGCATTTTCAAAGAACAACAAGGTTCCTAAACTAAGAGAGTGCAGCTTTAGCAGTTCACCAATCAGCAAAACAAAAGACAACAGAGAAAATATAACAGCAAGGCCATTATTTTATTCCCAGAGGCGAGTTTTCTCTAATGAAAATTGAGTTTCCGGCTTCAATTAATTAGCAAATTGGACTTTAGAGCCGAGAAGTGATCAATCCAACGGGCAGAATTCAATAGCTGGCGACTGCGGTGTTGGTGGAGCGTCCGCTCACCTCCGCTGGCGTACTCCATGACGAGGTAAAGAGTCTTCTCCGTCTCAATCACCTCGAACAGCTGGACTGCAACACCAAGAGGACGAGAGGTTAAGACCACGGTCGCCATGGAAACGGAATCGGCTTTGGAAGAGAAACCCACCTATGTTGGGATGGTTCAGGGTTTTCATGATGCGTACCTCTCGAAACAGCTGAAAGGAAAACATTAATAAACAACCGAACCTTAAATAACAAGAAGGTTACTGTCAAATGCTTATTTTATCATCAAATTGTAAAAGAAAACAGCAGAAAGTCTAAATTAACTAAATTCTCTGCAGGTTTTGTTTCACTTTAATCAAACTGGATGCATTTATCTGCTGCTTCCTGATCAATAAAACAACTGACACTGATTCATTTCCTCTTACTCTGCCTACGCAGCCGTTTTCCTGTATAGTAGGCACTCAAAGGTTGATGACATCATCAGGGGGCGTGTCTTGCCCAAGGGCAGTTTGACCAGGAATCAAACTGGCAGACAACCAGTCAAAATGTAGAGCTGTAGTTTCCCTCTATACCATCAGTTTTCACAATTTAGGAGTTTATTTTTCATTTATTTGTAAAAGAAGACAGTTAATATTGTGATTTATAGTAAACACAACAAACAAGAACACGAAGCAGTGAAGCAGTGGTGGAGAAAGTACTCAAAAGATTTACTAAAGTAAAAGTACAAATACACAGACAAAAATGTACTCAACTCCAGTCTACTGTTTTTTTAAAATACTTACCGTAAGTATTAAAAGTAAAAGTACTTCCTGAATGCATTACCTAATCACCAATACAATACCATTAAGCGTACCTACCATATTTAATTTTTTTTTAAAGTGTCATTTTAATGAACAATGCCACAGATGAAGCATGTTTTCATTGTGTTTACTCTGTAACAGTTTAGACTTGGATATGTGGTTCTATGCATCATAATTTCAGGGATGGAAACATCTCATCTCCTGTCCTCACAGAGCATGAACTTCACTTTTTTTGCCACTAATGGCATTTATTTTGAAAGAAACCCAACAGAAAGGGGATGGAAAGAAGGTGGATGAGGGAGAACATGCAACCAAGGAGCCATGAAACGTGTTGTAGTTAAGACCACCTAACCAAAAACCAAGTCAAGATGAAGACCAGCGCGACATGACACAATAAAATGAAGTGCACCTTTCAAAACTGCTTCTCAGATTGATCTGAAAAATCCACATTCCCATAAAAACACATAGATATTAAATACTGAGAGCTGAAATGAATTTAACTAGTATCATTATCAATTCAAACTCTTCTTCATTCTGCTTTGTTTCCATCTCTGTGCCGTGAAAGTCGCCTGTCATCCCTGAAACATAACGCCCTGGGCTGTTGCCCATATCGCCCATGTCAGAAACCACAACTGTCTGCACCATTGAACATAGCAATTAAAACAATGTAGTAACGGTAAACAACAACACTGTCCAAGGAGGAGCACCGTGACTGTTCTCACCCTGTCTGCCACCATGACAGGTGAAGAAAACAATCAGCATGCTCTGCCTTCTTATGTTCTTGTTTTGTTTAATTGCCAATTGAATAAATTTATATTTTTTTATTAAATAAAATAATAATAGTGAATGCAGTGAATGCAGAGCATCACAAGAACAAAGAATGGCTCTCAGTGAGGCTTCAGTCCTATAGGACTTAGTAAAGATCCATTCAGAAGAATTGGATCGTTCATCACATCACTATATAGCAAACGTTTGGCCACAGTGTTGTCCCATATATGCGACACTTCAGTCAACACCTCACCACAATAATTCAGCATATGAGTGATGACTTTTGTCATCACAGATGCACCATATGTGTCTCTGTACAGCTAGCTTTGCTAACATCACGTCCTCAGAGCTTACAGTCCTTTAAGCTTCTTTTCCAAGTGACAATAAAAGATGGACGAAGCTCTGCTGATTTTATAGGATGGATGGATGGAAAGATGGATGGATGGATGATGGATGGAAGGATGGATGGATGGATGATGGATGGATGGATGGATGGATGGAAAGATGGATGGATGGATGATGGATGGAAGGATGGATGGATGGATGATGGATGGATGGATGGATGGATGGAAAGATGGATGGATGGATGATGGATGGAAGGATGGATGGATGGATGGATGGATGGATGGATGGATGATGGATGGATGATGGATGGAAGGATGGATGGAAAGATGGATGGATGGATGGATGGATGGATGATGGATGGATGGATGGATGATGGATGGATGATGGATGGAAGGATGGATGGAAAGATGGATGGATGGATGGATGGATGGAAAGATGGATGGATGGAAAGATGGATGGATGGATGGATGGATGATGGATGGATGGATGGATGATGGATGGATGATGGATGGAAGGATGGATGGAAAGATGGATGGATGGATGATGGATGGATGGATGGATGGATGGAAGGATGGATGATGGATGGATGGATGGAAGGAAGGATGGATGGAAGGATGGATGGAAAGATGGATGGATGGATGGATGGATGGATGGATGGATGGATGGATGGATGGATGGATGGATGGATGGATGATGGATGGAAGGATGGATGGAAAGATGGATGGATGGATGATGGATGGATGGATGATGGTTGGATGGTTGGTTGATGGATGGTTGATGGATGGATGGATGGATGGTTTGATGGATGGATGATGGATGGATGGATGGATGGAAGGATGGATGGAAAGATGGATGGATGGATGGAAGGAAGGATGGATGGAAGGATGGATGGGAAGATGGATGGATGGATGGATGGATGGATGGATGATGGATGGAAAGATGGATGGAAAGATGGATGGATGGATGGAAGGAAGGATGGATGGATGGAAGGATGGATGGATGGATGGATGGAAGGATGGATGGATGGAAAGATGGATGGATGGATGGAAGGAAGGATGGATGGATGGAAGGATGGATGGATGGATGGATGGATGGATGGATGGATGGATGGATGGAAGGATGGATGGATGGATGGATGGATGGATGGAAGGATGGATGGATGGATAACTTAAAGGAGATCAGCTGTTTATTTGGTTACAACAAAAGCCCAGAATGAGGGATGAAACTCTCCTCCTCCACACGTTTATTGCGTCGTCTCTCCATCCTTCCGCCCGTCTTTCTCCTCAGAGCCTTTAGATTGATATTGGTCGCCGCTGTAAACACAGACCCACGTCCACAGGGAACGAGTGTAATTGAATTAAGTGCACGGTGCATCAGCTGCTCATGTCAGCTTCAAGAAGAACCATCGACTGGGGTCGCTCCGCTATCACCCCTCTTCCTCTCCACTTGTTCACCTCTGCTGCGTTTTCACTTCTTTATTCTCACATTCTCCGTCCATTAGGTGTGAAATCTAATCTGTGGGTCGCTGCTTAAAGAGTCGGAGGAGATCTAAGGGTGAAATTAGGAACTGGGAATGGTTTCCGATGCAGAACTCGGAAGCTTAGCAAGCAGCCAGGAAACTGTTGACTCACTGGTATTGATCCAATCAATGTTCAGCTCATGCTGCAGCGAGAAAGTAATGTGGGGGGAAAAAAGCTGCTGTCGAATGCCTCATTCAGGACTAGGACCATTTACTCTTTTTCCTTAAAATCAGTCCTTCTGCGCTTCTGCTGCTCCTTTTTAAATATCTGACCATATGGTTAGAGAGGTGGGCTGAGAGTGGGGGACATGATTGGAAATAATTAATAAAAGAAATGGTTTTTACTTCCTCCTTCTTTCTCTGTGTCCATGAAGTCGCCTTTTCAACTTCTCTGATTGCAATTCAGGTTTAATTTGAGCTTTTGAGAAGCTAATCAGCTGCTTCCAGTTGTAAAAATAATACCTTGTTGCCATGGTTACCCATCACAACAGTCCAAAAGTATAAAAGTAAGAGCAAAAATATGCTTTTTTCAATGGGCCTGGAAAATAAATCAGTGACGATATATATCGCAATAGACACGATCAATATCGATAGGTAATACATCTATATGTTCAGTGTATAGAAAATTCACCAAATATTAATGTAAGTGGCATCACTAAACTCACGCTTTGGTTGCTAGGTAACCAGTGAGTGAGTAACAAGCAGTTTCAAGTTCCCCAAATTCGGTTACCTAGCAACAACCTGCTGAGCAACTTGCACAGCAGCAGTTTAAGGTTTTGCCACTGTGTCTCGTAACTGATTAAAAATAAAAATAAAATAATCGATACGACAGGAAAGCTCACTCTACTTTGGCAGTATTTCATGTATTTAAAACAACAAACTGATCAATAATCATTGATATCGACTGATAAGAAATGGTTATATCGTGGTAGGTTTGTCTAAATTAGTATCAATTTAATCAAAATATGTTATTAAAATGTGTCAGAATAAAGGTAGAATATGAACATGTCCTTCTTGTCATTCATAGCTCTGCAGGAACTGGAGTCCTGAAGGTTGATCTGGTCTTATGCTGCCCGCATAATTAAATCCTGATGCATCTTTTATACCAGAACAAGAGAGAAATACAAAGCAGAGGAGAAAAACCGAAGCCTCCTCCTGCTGCTTTCCTGCTGTCTGTGCGCCACTTTGAAGATGAGCTTGTGGGAAAACCTTCCTCTTGTGCTTTGTCAGCAGTCGTGTGTCTTTATTGTCCAATTATTCCTTTTCAAAGTGGAACAGGAACAACAAAGAGTCAAGCAAGAACAATATTGTTATGCCTAGACACTCACAAAGGAAAGATACGCTGCACAATGGCATTACAAGTACATAAAAAGACACCGGAGAGGGTGTGTTGCTCTGGGTTTATTAGGCCTAACACTGACGAACAGAGCCCGTTGTCTCTGGTTCTGCTCTATATCTCGTCTTTCTTGGGTCCCTGCCGCTGTGCCCCAAACCTCCCCCCATCTCCTACACGACCGCCTCCTTTGTTCGCTCGTCTGGAATTTAGCTCCTGGCTGAAGGGGCCTGGGCAAGGGACAAAAACACTTCCACGGCATTAAATAGCAGCCTAAACTCTGCACACACACAGACACACACACACACACGCCCACACACACACACTTTACTTGTGTGCACGAATGCAAAGATAAATGGCTGCCTGTAAATCTCTTCTGATCTCAGAGGAACACCAGGATTCTCACCAAGGTCTCCCAGATTATCCATCAACATACTGAGTGGAAACAGCTTCACACGATCCCTTCTATAGCAACAAAGATTTAAGATACAAGACAAAAACATGCAGAAAACCAACAGTTGTCCCTTTTAATACTTCCAATTACTGACTAAAACTGAGCCGATTAATCATGATTAATCAATGATTAAACTAAACAACTATTTTATTAATCACTGACTGGAGTATACAGGCTCTAGAACATGCAAAGTTGCAATCAGCATTAACTGACAAAGGAAATTAACACAAATCTTTTTTTTTTACCACACTCATTAATTTATTGTTATGTTTTTTTAAATAAAGTCCCAAGAGGGAACCTTTATATTATTGTTTCTGGTACGACCTTAAAGCTGATGCACAACCAACCTCCATTAACAACACCGATATCTGACAGAGCTGCTACTCTTGGCCCACTGGGGTAATTTCCACTTCAAAAGACGTTTTGATTATTCACTATTGTTGCTAATTATGCTAATAGGCATTAGCCTAAATTAGCATCTGAATGCTAACCATGCTGCAGCACCACAGACAGAAAACAAATTAAATTCCAGATTTTTCTTGATTGTTACGACTGTTAAAGTAATGTCAAAATTTATATAAAACAATGTGAAAAACCAAACATAAATTTTGAATCATTACATTTTTATAAGTTTTTATAGAAATTGGAAGCAGGAAGAAATTCATGAAAATATAGCATTTTCTCATACTCCGTTTTCTTTTTTGGACCACACGTTAAACGACTCCGATTCTAAAGAACCTTTAAGCCGAGAATGATGCTAATTTGGTAGAAAAAAAAATCTGCATTATTGTTTACTCAATGCAGCCTGCAATAACAACGAATGTGTCGCGCTGGGACATTTCCCAACACAGCATTTCAACATCACTCACAAAGTGCAGCGTCAGTAGCACAGACGCAGTCCGAGACCGCAGCTTGACGGTCCCTCTGCTCCCAAAGCCGCTTCACATTTTTGTGGAGTGAACTTTGGCGCTCTGAACAACAAAGCTTACAGCTGTGATTACAGTGGAGCTCCTGTGGCAACAAAATGTCTGGGAAGAAAGCAGGACATAAACCTACTGTAAAAACAGAGTTCATAAACAAGATGTAAAAAGGAAAGGGAAGAGTGGAGCGGTGAAGGAAAGGAGTGGCTGAGTGACACTGACAAAATAAAAACAAAAGAAAGTAAAGCCTGATACGTCTGGGGGAAAAAAAGAAAATTGACAACGATATCGGCAAAATTTAGTCATTTTTTTAACGTATCAGTATTGGTCCAATAAGTAAAACTAAGCTAATATTAGCAACCAATGATAATTCCCATCTTGCAGCATTCAGCTTCTACGCACCACAAATCTGGAACAAACTTCCAGAAAACTGCAAAACAGTTGAAAAACTGAGTTCGTTTAAATCACAGCTAAAAATCCACTTGGTTAGAATTACTTTTGAACCTTAATAAATGGATTAACCAACAGATTTGATAACTATTTATGATTTTGATGATGGCACTCATCAAAATTTTATGTAATGCAACATTAGCGTTAAATATCGGCCACAACCGCAATTGTATTCTTCATAATCTTGATAATCAGATAAATTTTTGTGCCTTTTAATATCGGCACAAAAATGATGTTGGTCAAAAGTCCTGTCATAATAACAAAACTTTGATGAATCGTCCCAGAATTTATTGCGATAAACGATAATATTGTTATTTTGAGACTATTTTCAAGTAATAGTAATAATGCAAAAACACATTCTCAGAAGTCAATAAACATGACACTCTAACAAACATTTAAAACTTGAACTTGAAGACATTTTAAATATGCAAAATAAATAAGTAAAACAACAGAAACAACCAACCAAATGAAGAATAAAGTCTCTACAAACAAAATTATTTTTGGCAGAAAGAGAAAAAAGATAAACCAAAAAAAGAGAAATTATTGAGTTCATTTTTATTTATCGTGCAATTAAATGATTTATTGCCTATTGCGACAGTCAAATTCATAAATATGGAAATAACAACTACAATCAGCACCGTTAAGCTCTTTTCAACCTGGAGAAAGCGACAATACCAGTAATATTTAAATCTGTGCAACTTAGGCAGCACTGAAATCTAAGATTATTGATGGAAAACTAAACTTCTTTAAATGTTTTCCCATTTACTAAAAGCCTATAATCTTACTTTGTGGAAATAGGATTTATTCTGCAACTGAACGGCCCTTAAATGTGTGGCTGAGAAAACTCAGCGTTGGGAAATACACACCTAACTCACTAAGTCTCCACATGAAGTCAATTAGAAGTACATTGGAGTAAATATTTTACAGCTTTTCTAAGTTTTTATAGAAAATAGAAATATGGTCTCATGCAGCCCTTCACAAATGGCAGAAATAAAAACATTTATTGCTCTAAAATAAACGGAACTGAAGCTGATGCGGCTCATAAATAAACACAAATTAGTATCACTTTTCTTCCCTTAATGTATAATATTATCACCATATGCTAGAGGTAGTATATCTCAGTAAATGGCTGTTTGTGTAAAATGATGACAATTATGTAGAAACACAGAACATAATTAAAAGCAGAGACAATTTTGTGGCGTCAGTTGAGTCACAGTCTCTTCTGAACGCTTTATTTACCAGATAAGAAGTTATCAATGGGCTGACTGTGATTCTTCCAGAGATGAATGTGTTTTTGCAGTAAAGGTGAAGGTAAAACAAACTTTGAGGCTAACATTTAGTCAGCAGGGCTGCTAAAGAACAAAGAGATGCTTATTTAGACTGTGAGAACTGTTCCTAAAACTCAAACAGGAACAAATGGCAAAGATTACGAGTCAGGAAATAAACTAGAAAAGTCCCAATCAGGACAATTTTGCTGACATAGATTCAAGTCACTTTAGATCTAAATTAAAACATGAGGAGCAACAGATATGTTGTACCAACAGAATTTCCTGCAGTTTAATATTTTACTGGGTTAGTGACTCCAAATTAAAGAACATTTAAAAATTAAAAAGCATATTTCATATTTCCCCTAATCCAGCTTTCCTGTGAACTTCAGGCTGCTGGAGCTCAGTTTCTTCTTCTTCTACTCTCCTATTTACATTATTTGCTGTTATTTTAACTCCTAACTTTATGTTTTCTCTTTGTTTTAGTTTTCTCCATAAAAGCTACACCCTGCCTGGCAATGATCTAAAAGCTGCAACTAATTATTTTAGCAATCGATCAGTTATTCTGATGATTAATTGATTAATATTCAACAGATTTTTAATTTAACCGCTTAAGTTTACTGTAAAAAATATTAATAATCAATTTAAAATAGGAAATAAACACATAATTCAATTACGTTTTGAAATAAAAACACATCATCACACCTAAAATGCTGTAACAGCATTTCTTTAGTTGAATGATTGATCATTTGTAAAAGATAAACCTGCAACTAAATTAATCCTTCTAACATCAACATGTAAAAGGTTCAGACCTTAACAATGTAGGACTGACCCAGTGATTATTTTTTGATTAACTGAATAATTGGATAGCAAAGGTGATTAATAAGCGTTTTTTAGTTTTACATGATTTAAACCGGGTGGAGCTAAAACCTTTTTTCATCTTAAATGCAAAATGTAAACATCTTTTGTGCAGTTTTGGTTTAATTACTGCTCTGAATGTTATTTTCCTGTGTTCAAACTGCCTTTTTTGAGTCTGTATACAATAGCTGATAATTAATTGGTTATTCAAATAATCATCAACTAATTAAGTAATCGATTAATCACAATGAATCCGATTAATCGTTTTAGCCCTTGTAGTGGAATTGGCAACAGCGAAGGGCAAATTTTTCCAAAATGCCCAGCTACGGTGGCTAGTGAAGTTCAAAAACACGTATATTTCCTACAGAAAAGAGAAAACGATAAATCATGCAAATGGAAATTACTGAGTTTGTTTTAATTTATCATGCAATTAACTGATTTATTGTTTATTGCGACAGACCTAGTTTGAAGTTACAATGCAGATATTAAACAAGACTACAAACAGCAGCCATGTCGTCTACGTGACACTTTGACTTTTTTTTTTTTTTTTTTTTATAAATCTGAGCAAGAAACCGCAAAAGCTATAAAATAATATACAAACATGGAGGGTGCATCTTGATTTTGTTTTATTAAGAGCATTTTCAGCCAACAGACTCGGATTCAAACAAGTGCAAACCAAACGGACCAAGTTCAGACAGCGAAGGGCTTAATCTCATTAATCATGAATGCAGCACATGAAGCTAAAAGATTAGCCTAAATGTCAGCAGACAAGCATGCACAGACTCATTACGTCGAGCCTTTAGCCCCGTTCGTTCCAGCGGACTGAGAAAACAACTGACGGTGGCGTTGCACAGACACACTGAGCCGCTTCGTGGGCTTAATGTATGAATACACAACAGTGAGAACACAAAACATAGAAATCCTTTACAGCACTTCAAAGAAGAGCCTTTAATCAAACACTTGGACAGCTGAAAAGAGGCGCTTTCAATATCAACAAACAAACACAGCTGCTTCAGCGCCAAACAGATTCACTTTCAAATCTTGGAAAAATAAAATGCTTTCTTGTCCTTAACTGGCATCAGAAATAATTTTAAAAGAGTCAGAAGTCGGATAATAAAAGTGTGGAAAAGTCAAATGGGAGTTTGGTGTCACATTTAAGACAGATTTAGATAAACCTGGATCAGCAGCCAACTAGAGATATGGTCTGAAGTATGGTCTGTTTAGCTGTAAATTTCTCTTTACTCTACCGTTTACTATTCTTATGTTCTGTTTTTATTGTTTCGATTTCGCTGCAACAATCAACTATTTTACTATTTGATTGTTTGAACGATTAATCGATTATTTAGATGATTAATCTGATTTTTAAAAAATTGGCTCATTCTGCAGATTTTACATTTAACTACTTACACCTTTTTTAAATACAATATTATAAATTCATGGAAAATTCATTTAAAAATAAGAAAATAGACAATTTATTGCCTTAAATGCAATAACATTCCTTTAGAGTACGCTTGATCATTTGTTGATTAATTTATTTATGATTTTTTGGATCAATCGGTTAATAATTGGAGAGCAAAAGATGCTAAATAGGATTTTTACATAATTTGAACCAGGAGGAGCTAAAAGTGCCAAATGAGGAGTTTTAACTAGAACAAGTTTACAGGCAAGGAAGGTTTTTATTGTTTTCTAATGTCAAATGCAAAATGTATATTTGTACATATTTGGCTTAATTATTGCCCTAGAAGTGTTGTTCTGGAAAATTGCCTTCTTCTGAGTCTACTAAAGAAAAACAGCCAGTTAGTGATTAATCGATTTACTAAATTAGCTTGAATTTCAATAACTGATTAATCATAATTAATAACTCACCTGAATTTCCCCATTGAGGGACAATAAACTTTATTTCTATTCTTCACTGTAATCCTATCAATTACTTTTTATAATATAATAGTCATGTTTATTCTGTTTCAAATAAAACAAAGCTATTAACTTTTTTTAAAACATTTGATCTTTCTTCCAAAGTTTACGTACAAAACTACAGATTAGAAACAAACACTAGAAGTTTGAAACAAGTCTGTTGATCTTTACACAAGGCTGCGCTGAAGCAGCATTTCCTGTTTAATTCCTGATTGGTAGCAGAAATTAAGCATTTATTTCCACCTATAAGCTGAACTGCAAGCTAATTTGTGATATGGTGTAATTTCACACCAAATAAATAAATAAAATAAAAAAACTTCCCAGTGAAAAGAGACGGATGAAATCAGGATTACAGAAAGGGAGAACGACTTTATATCTGATTATTGTGTTAGAGAAAATAAACTTGAACCAACACTTACAAGGTATTTTAACTGATTTTAGTGCGAATAGTTCAGACTCGAGTTAAACGTTTAAACTGCATCATTGTCTGCCTTTGCTGCACACTGAATGGACTCGTTTTCCGACAGCGTGGATCTGATGCAGCAGAGCGGGGAGCTGATGGCGCGCTGAACAGATTATTCTGGATTAAATGAGAAATCAAAGCATGGCACACATCAAGCTTCATCCAGCTCACTCTGCAGAGGGACTTTCTGCCAGGGGATCACTGACTCTGTGGACTAAACAGTGATTTTAAGCTTTTTTAATCTACTTAAGTTGTATAATTTACAATTTGATGCTTTGGAAAAATGGAAGTATTAGATTTAGACTAATTGTACCATTAATATCTATATTGCAAGTATTGCTACCATGATCTGTCGTAATACTTTTAAAAAAAACTATTTTTGCAACATTCTGCTTGTAAATATATAATGAACTGACAAATATGATCAGAAATGACTGAAAATATTTAAGAGCAAATATAATGAAACATCTGGACATGTTTTCCTCACACATATACAATCTGGAAATCTTATCTGCCATTATTTATCTTGTATTTTAAACCAACTAATACATATATAATCCATTTTCTAACATTCTTGTATATTCTGTATAATCTGTGCATATAGCTCCCATATTTATATTTATATTTAGTCTTGTACACCTGTAATTAAATATTTATATCCTGTATAGCACTTCTGGATAGATGCAAACTACATTTTGTTGCTTGTACTTGTGACAGTGCAATGACAATAAAGTTGAATTCTATTCTAAAATGTTAAGAAATTATATTTCCTCGCATTTGAATTAACGTTTCCTTTGCTTTGACCAATCAAAATGCCTGAAAAGATGCGTTGCCGTGGCAACAATGTGCTCTTATGTATCAGTGAACAATATGTCCGTGCGAGGCAGGTCGAAAAAAAGGCAGGTCAGCCGACAAGTCCAACAATTTCAAGGTTAATGTTGGGAAATGTTAAAAAAACGTCGGAAATATCCGAGGTTTTTTAACGAACAGCATCACAGCAGAGGAAGAGTTGGTTCGGTTTCACTCACCTTCTGAAGGCTGGTTGGGTTGAGTTGGGTTTTATCGATGATCTTTATGGCAACCTGGGAAACAGTGACAGAGTGTAAAAACCAAGAAGAGAAAATGTGTGGCATTCTTAAAACGTGTACCTAATTGTCGTGTTTGTTAAATTTTTTTAAATTAACCCACTTTTGCATAAATGTTGCTTTTCTTAAATTGTGTCAATAATGTGACGTTTTTTTATCACTTTAATATTTTAATCCCAAATGTCAACAAACACTAAAAGGTTATCAACACAATGAAAAACCAAAGCGGGAACAGAATTTTTTAGTCAGCTTAATTTTTATCTCCAAACTAACTTCAAATTAAATATGTAGGTTCAAATTACGTATTTAATTTGAACCTGCATATTTAGCTTGCTAAATAAAGACTTATTCTGAAACTATATATTCAGCTTAAAACTAAACATTGTGCTTGCAAACTAAATATTTGTAGGCTAAATGTTTAGCATCAAACTAAATACCTAGTTTGAAGCTAAATATTTAGTTGCTAAATAAATATTTATTTTTGAAGCTATATATTTAGCCTCAAACTAAATGTTTAGTTTGGAGCTAAATATGTGTTTTCTGAGAGACTCAATTTTCATCCGCTGTACACCGCATTAATCAAAATAAACATCTAAATATGTCACTTTGTGTGTAATTTATACATATTCACAGCGAGTTTCACTTCTGAATGTAATTCCTGAAATAAAATAAACTTTTCTGTGATTTATGGTTTACTGACATGCACCTGCAGACGAAAACATTCAACATAATTTATAAATGATTGTAGTTTCTGCAGTTTGGTGGATTTATAATTAAACTCTGCTGTAAACCTAAGAGATTACCTTATTCTGTACTCAAGCAAAGCAATAAAAAGAGGAGAAAGTTCAAGACGTACTGTTTTACAGCACGCTAAACGCTGCAATCAACAAAAAATAACTCCAAAGCCCTGAATACGAGGCGGCGGTCCGGTTCAAGACAACATCAGGCCCTCAGCTGTAAACTCTGACTGACTTCTGCTTTATTTGGGTGGGAAACTTTCAGCTTTTCACATGATCAAGCCGTGTGGAGCTTCCTGGGCCTCAAGGTATCGGTTCAACCGATGTAGGTCAGCGGGTTTTATGAGAAGGAAGACGTCTGTTTAAAGGCGACTGGCCTGTTCAAAGAGGGCAAAGCCTCAGTTCTGCTGCAGGGCCAAAATGCTTCCAACCAATTCACAGCTTCCTCCAGAGCAATAAACAAAGCTTTCCTTCGAGTTCTCGTCTGGCTCACCTCTCTGCCCGTCAGAATGTGGCGGGCCAGCTTCACTTTGGCGAAGTTGCCCTTGCCGATGGTTTTCAGCAGCCGGTAGTTCCCGATGTGCGGCAGCTCGTCCGAACACAGGGCGATGGAGTTTCGACAGCGGGCGCCGAGCGAGCGGCTCGACCAGCCGGTACCTTTATCCGAGCGGCTGGCCGACAGCGAGGCATGCTGCGGCAAGAGGGGAATCAATCAATCAATCAATCAATCAGTCAATCAGTCAACTTTTGTATAGCACATTTCAGCAACAACGCGGCTAAAAGTGTTTACATCATCAAAACACAAAAAAACAAAGTCGTGACAGACATAATTTTAATCAGTTTAATTTTTGTTGTGACACCAATTGACCATGTTCTGAGTTTTGTTTTGGTTTTGAATTAATCATTTTTTAATGTATAGCTACACATTTGTTTGTGTTTGTTATTTCTGTTTGGTTATTTAATTTCTATTGCTTCTATTCATCTTATTATTTTGTAGATCAATAAAAAAATATCTGTGTATGTAAATAATTTAAAAAAAACATTACATTTTACCAATTGGCATCATTACATGTCAAAATGTTGATCAATATTTCAGTTATAATGTTTCAGAATCAACTTTAAACAGCTGGTTTTTTAGTCTTGATTTATAGGACGTCAGTGTTTCGACTGTTTTGCAGTTTTCTGGAAGTTTGTTCCAGATTTGTGGTGCATAGAAGCTGAAAGCTGCTTCTTCATGTTTGGCTCTGGTTCTGGAGATGCAGAGCAGAACCAGAACCAGAACCAGAACCTGAGGGGTCTGGAAGGTTGCTATGACAACAGCAGATCTTTAATGTATGATCAGTGATTTATCTAAACACAATCTGAAATGATTAATCTACAACAACTAATATGATGGATGGTAACCTTGCGGAGTTTCATGTTAAAACCGTTTTTTAGAGTCTCATTTTCTGATTTGTTTCGGTTGCAGCCAAAGTTCCCTGGTTGTACGTGACCGCATCACTTTACCAGAACCGCCAAAGACCTCGAGACTCTGGTTCTGCAGTCATGTGGCTCCAGAACCAACTGTAACCGGGTCACCTTGGTGCATCTCATGTGATCGTTCATATTTCACATTCTTCACATTCATGACTTGCTGCAAGGTCACCAACATTCATCCGGATGATGCCGATGTACTCAACCACACGCACCAAACAAAGCTCTGATTCTTGTTGAAATCTGGGACACCCCCTTCCTACGCAGCTTAAATCGCAAGAAGCAACATTAATAGTTATTTTTAAAAGGGTTAAAAAACCTGCTTTTATCTGCAACAAAACAAGAATGGAGAAAATGAGTTGAAATGTAGGATGTGGGACTAACAAGGAAGTGAAAACATAAAGGAAGCACCAGAGTCTCTGATAATTACTGAAACAATTAAGCAGAAAGGTTATGTGTTGAGTAAACCAGGACATTTTACACTTCTGTCATTATTGGCGTTTGAACAATTCACTTTCACAAACAGGAATGACAAAGTGGTGGTTTTCATTTCAGGCACTTCCTGACAAATAAAACACTTCAGGCCACTGACAGATTGTGATTTACCGTTTCCTTCCAAGCAGCGTCACTATTTTTAGATCCTTCACGTCTCAATGTTGAAGGTTCTTCTAGACTAAAAGCTATGGAGGACAGATTCTGCCAATATTGGATATAAACACATTAATTTAATTTATTTATTCCCTCCCCATTCATCCTTTCAACTTTATTTCTACCAAAAATTTAGAAGAAAACATGAGGACAATAAAAAATGTTGGAGGTTTTTTTTTAGACCAAAACCTATGGAGGACAGGTTCTGCCAAAATTGGCAAAAAATGTAGAAATAAATTTTCTCCATTCCCTCCCCATTTTTCTTTTCTACTTTAATGTTTCAAAAAAATTATAAAGTAACATAAGAAAATTTTTTAAAAAACTGCAAAGAGAAAATATTACAGAAAATGAACACATAATAAAAAAAAATGACAGTAAATTAAAACATTTTTTATAAATACTGAATACAAAAAAATATTAAGCAAAATAAATGATGAAAAAAATTTGACAGTGGGTAAAAAATAGCAAAGAGTAAATACAGATTATTAACAAAAGAAGAAATAAATAGGAGATTGGATACTGTTATACGAGTAGTTTATTAAATTATGTCACACTATGTAATCAAATGAGTTAGGAAATATCTTACTATTATTTGGATACCACATTTAGACATTTCACTATACCTTTAGCCCTTATTTTGGCAGTATCTGTCCTCCATATTCTAAATAATTGCTTCATTTTAATATTTTTGTGTCTTACCAGGTTATTCTGATCCACTCTGTGTTAAATGTGACAATCTGCTTCTATATTGCCATTCTTATCACTCTACAGACTCGCCAGCCTCGTTAAACTGTATAAATTGAAGTGAACATGTTGGAAACTTTAAGCAAGTGAAAGTGTTTGTTAGGACAGCTATTAGAAATGTAGAGACTGATTGTCTTTGTTCTTTGTCTATATTATCCAGGCACCTTCATTTCCACCCCTGCTTGCCCTCCGCCCCCCTCTCCTTTCCTGCCCTGGCTCTTCCCATCCCCCAGACAAATCAATTTTCATCCTTTCCCTCCATTCTCCTTTTCTCTGCCCAGACACGCCCTTTCTTTTGTCTCCAGCTCCTCTCTTCATTTTCAGCAAACTCCCATAAATTCGGGGCTCCATCGATTCACTCCTTCTGATTAACATACAATTTCTTCACTTGGAGGTGTGGTCCGACATCTCAGAGGACGGAGAACTGAGTCAGAAAACGAATTAGGGAGTGAGCCTGTGGGATAACCCCCCCAGTAATCATTATAAATGTGATAGGACGCTGGGTTCAGAAGATGGATGGCGCTAAGTGTTTGGGTGGAGGTGGAGGTGGAGGTTGCTGTTCGGATGCGATTTGCAGATTCAGCAAAGTTGCTGCTGCTGCTGCACACCTTGACCTTGGAAACAGAGCGATCGCATCACCCTGCCGGCGCTGGCAGGAGCTGATGGGAAGGGTTGAGACAGCAAATAATGTTGTAATGATTACTATTTTAAAGATAAATTATTGCTGTTTTATTTATTATTTTACTCTTTTATTCATTATATTTTTTAAATAAATTTTTAATTAATTTAATTTCCCTTTATGCAAATATCACATGTTGCTTGTTTTTCTACTTCCATTTGGGTCTAAACTGCTTCTAAAAACAGCCCAAGCATTTTCTTCTTTAAAGAAAATAAAACAAAACACCACCCAGCTGTTTATTTCTTTTTAGCAAAACGTTAATTGTTTTTAGAAAATGAGCCGTTTCAAAAGCCTCTCAAATATTAAGGCACGACACCGTTGCCTAGCAACCCAAGCTGAGCTCCAGCACGTTTGGTCAGCTGGTTTAACTGCTGTATGCGCTGTGCAATGCCTGCTGGAAGAGGAAGGTGTTTTCTTGTTGACTTGTCACTTAGTGCAATTTTGCTGGTTGTGCAGGAGGCTCCACTTCTCCTTTTCAAAGACATACGGTTGCACATTGCACATGTTTTTGGATCTATTTTTAAGAGCGAGTGTGAATGTTGAGTTGTGGCCAGCAGAAGCTCATTTAAAGTGACAGAGTCCTAAAGCAGCTCATCCTGAAAGGAGTTCAACTGAGTAAACTGAAATCTCATTATTTAAGAATAATTTTGTGCAAAAAATATAATGAGCATTTTTTGTTTTGCCCATAAAACCAGAGCGTCAAACTCATTTTCATTTTGGGCCAAATCAAAAATCTGAATGTTCTTAAAGGGCCGGTTGTGCCAGAACTTATTGATAAAACCCATGAAACTGTTAAAATATCATTAAATAGCGGTTTGTTTGAGCACTCAATAAGCGTTTCTTTTTTTATTATTAAATATTGAACATCTTTTCACAATGATCCAGGATTTTGTGACTCTCTTTTTGTTTTTTGTAATAAAAATCACAGATTTTGTGGTGTTAATTTGGAAATAGTTGTGAGTAATTTTTATGATATTTGCACTAATGTCTGATGATATGTGACTTTTTATTAATCGCTGTATTGATTTCGGACTATAACCTGACATTCAGTAAGCCAGAGGCAGCAGTCAGTTAAACCCAAATGTTTGTGGACAATTTTTAGAAAAAATTGCAGTAAAAATCTGAAAAGTGTGGGGATCTGTTTGTGTGGATTTCTGAAAAACTGGAGGGACTTATCAATGTAATTTGGAGTCTTGAGGGCCACATTAAACGCTGCGGTGGGCCAGATTTGGCCCCCGTGCCTCGAATTTGACACATGTGCCACAGACCTGTCCCAACTTGCTCATGTAAGCAAAACGGTTTGCCTTTAATAGTCAAGTTTCCTGTAAAAACCTGTTATCTAAACCATTAGAAGTTCAGTTAAACTTGTTAGAGGGGTAACGGTGGCCGCGGCTCCACATCAGGGTTTAGTGAAATCCCTGTGTGACGGTGGGAAAACATCCACACGTCATTTCAACAACAATAAAAGCGAGTTGTTGACAGAAGGCCGGCCCCGCCTCTTTTTCTTGTCCGAACTTTTGACCTCTGAGCTTAAATCAGCAGAAAAGAAAAGAAAGATGCTTTGGAATTTGAATCCAACATTTCGCTTACAGTATCGGAAAAATTTTTTATTTAAGAGAAATAGTCCTCTGCCTACAACACCCAGAATGCAGTGCGGTCCTGGATCAGAGTTCAAGGAATATAAATAAAATATAAACTGTTATTGATTTATTGTCCAGCCTTAATAGAGGAGTTTAAATATTTCAGTTTATTAAAACACAGAATCAGGTTTCAGTCGTCTTTGTTAGCAATAAACTACACAATATTCCTTTCATAGTCAACCTGCCTAACAAAAGCCATTAACTCAAATATGCGGCTGCGTTGTTGTGGAATGTAGATCTGCAGGTGTTGCAGAGCTTTCTGCTGTCTGTCTGGGAGTGAAACTGAATGAAACACGTCTAAATGCTCAGGAATCGACTCAGGTTTTCCATTGTTGATATGAACTATCAGCTTCGACTAACTTTAACAATGCATGACGGTTATTACATCATTTCCTCTTTTGCAGTCCAACTCATAAATAACTCTACACAGGTCACTGCAGCCAAAGAAATGCAAATCTGATTTTCTACGCTTATCTGCAGGAACTGCAGAGCTATTTAGGGAAGCTACCTGTGACGAGCACAGACAAGTTTTCAAGCACTGGCCGACACCCAGATGGAGGCGATCTGAAAGTACAGCAGCTACGCAAGTAGTGCGTGAATCGATGTGAAAGTATTGAGCAAAGACAGGAAGTGTGATGTCAGTGCCCTGCAGAGGTGTGGCGTAATCCTCCGTCCTCAAACTCTTAAAAATACACATGGTGGCAGCTTCTGCTTCCTGTCCAGCAGCTCGCACGCTCTAAACATGTCCCTCAGTGCGTTAAAATTAAGCACTGATGAATAAATAGTTGAGTTGTTTCGGGTCTCAACAGAAAATACCAGAGATTTCCAAAGATTTTAAGAGAGAAATTGCACATTTAGCAAGAAAATCAAAATCAAATGAATAGTTTTCAGCATTTCCACATTGGTTTCCATGCATCGTCCTCTTTCTAGTAAAGTTGTTGTTTGCAAAATGTTTGGTTTTTTTAAAGTTCTCAGCAGCTTCCCTCTAACAGAGGCTTCCTGAGCATCTCTGCAGGAATCTGGACATTTTTCTACAGCGTTCAGGATCTTTCTGTGTGTGACAAGAGCAGAGGGGAAGTTTCAGAAACGTCACCCTGCGTCAGATCTCATCCTGGAAACGGAGATGTCACAGCGATGGCAGCAGCCGTGTCACATGCTGCACTGCGACGCTCCTTCCTGGTAGGACAACACGAGGAAGAGACGGCTGCAGAAAAAAACCATCCGGTTTCTCTGACAGACGGGTCTGATGGCGGTGAGCTGACGGCTGATCACTGGTCAGGATTTAATGGAAGGGAAAAAACTGCAGATTCACTGTGCTCAGTTGTAGGAAAAATGGGTAAAATAAACATAAAAAGGGCAAAAATGAGCACAGAAAGCACTCTGAGCAGCTGCATCCAGATCATTTTTTAAAAAGCCAAAGATAACGATCAAGAAGTTTTCTTTAGAAAACCTGCTCTCTTGTGCAACCATTATGGAGCAACGTTAGCCCTTACTAAGTCAGCGTTGGACACAATGAAATGAAGCTAGATCAGCTAACTACCAGCTCCAAGCTAACGAAGACGCCAGTCCAGTGGCACAGCGAGCAGCATCACGTCTAGAGGTGGGAGTCTTTGACCAGCTCACCATTAAAATCGGATTTTTGGGCCCATGATTAGGCCTGTCATTACCACATTTACTGGGTGATAAATTGTAAAAACCGGTCAGTGGAAGCTGAGACCTTTAACTTAAGTGAAACGTCAACACTGCTGCCTGACAGCATTTCTGCATGAAACACGGATGTAAACTTCTGGGTGTTCCTGAAGTGCTCAACCTTCATCCGACACGCTCGGCCTCCAGAGAATTCAGTAAAAATCAAAGAGTCCAAATGTTTCCCTGCAATGAAGGTGGAGCTGGTTGAATGCCTCCATTTCGTTTTTCTAGTTTCCTCTTTATTGTGTTGCTTTTTGCGCATGTTTATGTTTCACAACCAGCTGTGTGGCAACGTCAGAATCTCCTGTAAATTTTTAAAAATGGAGGTTGACAGACAGCCAATTTGTTTTATCCTTAAATATCAATTTTGGTACATTTATATTGTGATTCTTAGAGTTGATTTTTTTGGCACAGATCTGCTGAGTAACATGTTCATTTCCTCCCCCTCAGTGATATTAGTGCAGATTTTTAGTCCTCTGGAGTCTTACGTTTATTTTGAAGCCAAAGTCTTTCATATAAACCTTGTATTCTACAATACATTCGTTATAGGTCTCACATTTTCAAGCAGATTTCTCCAAAAGTTGCCTTCCCATTAAGGGGAAAGTGATTGTAAATTAAACCTTTCCCTGCAATTCTCAAACTTGCCCATGATTATTGAATAATAAAAAAGTAAAAGGCTTCAAATTGGTTTTTCTTTCGGTGGAAATGAGTGACAGAAATCCTCCCAACCACGCAGAAAGTACACATCATTAGAAACAATGATGAGTCCCTCTGTTTTCACTGAAAGCCGCTGAAGCATCAGAGCAGCTGACAGCCATGTTTGGCTTCTGCCAACGATTCAAATTCCTGGGAATCAAAGCTTTAATCCAGGTCAGACCCGTTTGGCTGCAAAGCGGTTTTTCTCCGACACAGATTATGTCCCCAGGGGAACCAGGCAGACGCTTGTTTCTACTGGAGCTACTCACCTTCTGAGCAGCAAACAAAGCTACTTAAGAACTACTGAACGGCACAAAGTTTTCATTTTCTTAAAGACAAAAGTTTCTCATAAACACTGGATCTTCAAAACTGACAATATCTTAAAACTAACATGCCCCAATGGCACCAGTTTCCCCATCACTTCCGGCCACCGGTCCAGTTAATGCAAGTGCAACTGGATAACGTGTCGCTGCAACACGCAGCAACCTGGAGCCGCGCCACGTTACTGGGCATTTCGTTCTCCAGGGCGCTGCGATGATCCGCCTCAGCTGAGTAAGTGGTCACATTTATTCTGTTTGGACCAGCAGCAGCAGATTAAATGCTGAGTCATTTCTTGGCTGGGCTGGAGTTCCCTCCTTTCAACACAGATCTCCTCTCTCGCTGTAATGATTTGTTTCCCTAAATATGGGGTTATTTTTTGTTCTCAGAGGGTTTTTAAGAGACAAAAATGTGTTTGATCCTGAGTTTTCAGTCAGATGCATCCACAGGCTTCAGGTATGAATCCTGCAGACAATAATTGATGTTTTAGAACAAGAGTATCTAACATGTTTCAGACACGTCTCCTACCTGTGCAGGTGTGTGCTAATCCACCAAGGAAAGAAACGATTAATGGAAATAATTGTCAATTCATATACTAATTTAACCAATTTGACTTTAGCAATTTATTAACCGTTAATTGGGGAACACAGAGTCAGAAAGGCCATTTGCTGAAATAACTGGTCTAGGGCTGAAACAATTAATCAGCTTAATCATGACGAGTTAATTATTATTGAAATAATCATCATCTAATTTAGTAATTGGTTACATCTCACTGGAGTAAACAGACTTGGAAAAGGACATTTGCTGAACAAAAACAGCATATCCAGAACTGAAATTAGGCCAAAACTGTAAAAAAAATATACACATTTTGCATTTACAATAAAAACATATTTATTTTATCTGCAAATACGTTTTATCTAGAACTCCTCAATGGGTAAAATTTTAGCTTAACCTGGTTCAAATTCACTAAAAGAGTGTTAATAAAATGTTTATTTTCTTCTTGAAAAAAAAGAACTTAATTGTTTGTTTGCATGTCTTTATTAATGTATTTTGAATATTATATTAAAAGAAACTTAGGCGGTTAAATGAAAAATGTAAAGAATGTACCAATTGTTTTATCTGATTAATCCTCAGAATAATCAATAGAATTGTTAGTTGCAGCTTAAACTGTACAAAAATATATAGAGATGTTGCAAAACAGAAAAGGCAAAACATCTGGCTAAGGTTCGACTTGAGAGAATATAAATGCATGCCACACTTTCCAGATTTCTCTCCATACAGAACTTTGATAAACATTGTTTATCTTTCCTTCCATTTCCCAATTCTGCACCAATTTAGGCTGTCCTGTCACATAAAACCCTAAATACAATAACTGAGGGTTGAAGCAACGAGGGGTGTGAAAACTTCTGTGAGGAACGCTGACTCAGCTCGTTTATCTCTAGGAAACACTGAAACCTCCACAGCAAAGACACTTCCATGTTTGCACAGCAGATATAAATGCTGAGGAAGCATGACATTAAGTTATTTAAGTAATTTTGTTAAATAATCTTAAAGTTGGGTCTCTGACAGGAAGCATTTCTTTACTGTTTGCTCAAGGAAGCGACAGAAACCTCAGAGATAAGGAAGTAAAGCGAAGAGCAAGCAGATAAACCATCGTCACTTCCGAAGTTATCACACAGGATTTACACTGCAAAAACAAACAACCTTAACAAGCATTTCGGTTTCCAGTGTACAAAACTAACTATAAGAGCTTGTTTTAACTTTTCCATAAACTAATTAGCTTGTTTATTTATTTAAGGATCCCAGTTAGTCTCTACCACATAGAGACGCCTCTTCCTGGGGTCCAAACCACAAATATTACAACAAAATCATCGTTACAAAGAAATATCTTAAGACACAAACAAAATAGACTTGATTTGAAAAATGTTTTCAAAGTAGTATAGAATATTATTGACTTAAAACAAGTTCCTATAGTTCACTGAAAAGTTAATTTAGCCTTTTTTCAAGTGTAACACCTGCATTAAAACTAGATCAAAAATACTTGGTAAAATGGGGCGTGCTCCGGTGGCGTAGAGATCAGCGCACCCCACCTTTGGAGGCCTTGAGTCCTCGACGCGGCCGTCACGGGTTCGATTCCCAGACCCGATGACATTTGCCGCATGTCTTCCCTCCTCTCCTTCCCCCTTTCCTGTCAGCCTACTGTCATATAAGGGACACTAGAGCCCACAAAAGACCCCCTGGAGGGGGTTGTGTTTCTGCAGTCTGTGCCATAAATGCCTCAAATCACAACCTGTAGGTGATTAAACACTCAAAAATCACCCAAACTGGCTTTATGTGAACACAGAGATCGCAATAAGCAGAAATTATCAAGATTCCTCACATTAATTATAAGGCAACTGAAATTTCTCTGAAGTTGGAGCAGAAAAATCTTATTAGTCTCTAACTGCATGAGAAAAGTCTGGAGATTCTACAGATTTCAGTCCGTTTAGGACACTGGATATGCGAGTAGGTTAAACTGCAGCAGCTTGGGCCTGAGGGGAAACCGTACACCTGAGGAGCTGAGGCCCTTCGCACAATGAGCACAACAGACTGACTGTGTGCATCAACTAAAACCATCAGAGTGTCTTTTCTGCTGGCTCTTTTTGTTGCTAGGAGCTTCTGACAATAGGTTTGTCTGCAGGGAGCTGTGTGAGTCTGCATGGCAGTAACACCGCGTGTTATGTGACTGGTGTTCATTCTTCATCCAGCAGGTTGGTCGCCACCTGCTCAACAGCCGTCAAATATTTCTGAGATGATATGACCAAACAGCGAGTGGGAAAGTAGGAGAAAACTCACAACTGGGCCTGAATTTGTGCAAACAATTTGCTTTTGACTTGTACATGGTTCCAACTTGTAACCTACGAAGTCTTGGGTAAACATATTGTAGGTGGAAAATGATAATACAGGATTCCAGCTTGTTACTTACCAATGTTTAAGCAACATCATGAAGTGGAACATGAAAATATCTCTTGGAAGACTGAGGCTTAGTTGAACTTTGTCTTCAAATGAAGGATTTAATTCCAACATTTTTAACAATTTCATACCTTTTCTTGTTTACCTTTTCAGGAACCACATGGTGCCATCCACCAGAAATTTCATACCAAAGATGCGGCCATTTTTACCCTCCAGTAACGCAGCGCTTCTCAACTCCAGTCCTCAGACTCCCTGCTCTGCATGTTTTAAATGTGCCTTTACTCCAGAGCAGCTGATTCAAATGATTGCATGACCATCAAGTGCTGCAGAAGCCTGTTAATCACCTACATATTCAATCAGGTGTGTGGCAGAAGGGAAACTCCTAAAACATGCAGGCAGGGGGCCTGAGGACCGGAATTGAGAAACACTGAGTTAAAGCAACAAAGGGTGTCGAAACCTTTTGCTGCATTGAGCTAAAAGTGCTGGCAACTGATTTTTATTGTCTTGTCTATTCTGAGCAGCAAAGATGGATGTATTGTTTATTCATTCTTTGAGAAGGTTTCCTGTTTTTAGCCAAGTTTAATAAATCAGTGAAATGCAGATTTGGGTGAAACTTTATCTGCTGTTGAGTAAAAGTTGCTGCAGATTTTGGCTTCTGTTTACAATGAAACACAATATCAAAAGCACAATAATCAAAAGATTGCCTGTGCTGCTTGTGACATTTTCTGTTTCAAATTTCAATACGTCAGAAAACATTTGTCCCTAAATAAGAAAGCAAAACAAAAAGCTCCTATGTAATGATTTTATTTTCTAAATTTGACTCTAACATAAACAATAAATTATCAAGAAAATGGTTCGCCACCATAGCTATTTGACGCAACAATGTGGCCAATATTGATAACCAATATTAATATTGTTCATTATGATAAACTGGTGGCCAGACCAGAGAGAGCTGCACCAACCGCCCAATGGCTGCTGGAGACGATGGACGGACAGACGGATGGATGGACGGACGGATGGAAGGATGGATGGATGGATGGATGGACGGACGGATGGATGGATGGATGGATGGACGGACGGATGGATGGATGGACGGACGGATGGATGGATGGATGGATGGATGGATGGATGGACGGATGGATGGACGGATGGATAGATGGATGGATATTGCTGTTTTGGCCAATAACCAGGTGATAAAAACAACCACACTGCTGATACAGCTCCATGATTCAGTTAAATTACCCACAATCCTTTGCTGCATCACTATCACATGACCAAACTTTCCTCTCCTTTCCCACTCATAAATAAAAGCCGCAACAAGGTGAAAGTTAACATCAGTTGTTAATATCGGCTTTACGTATTGAACCAATACCGATATGTTAAAAATTGACCGATACCAATGTAAATGCTGATATATCGTGCATCTCTAATTTTTGGATTTTTTCAAAGGAAACAAACCCGGAGCCAGATCTAACCTCTATCGGATCTTTCCCAAACTCAACTGATGCATTCAGACTGTGAGAAATGTCATTGTTTGGTTCCAATGGATTCAATTAACAGGAAACAAATCAGATGTGCAGGATCAAACCTGCAATGGATTAGAAAATTGGCCATCGTTCTTTTCTGACTGATTTATTTATGCATCACAACCCAGAGAAGCTTTTTAGCTGCACGCTGACATAAAAGAAAAGTCCGTAAGCAGTTTCTGTTCGTTTTCTCCTTCAGGAAGACGATGCCAAAGTGACACAACCAGAGAAACCATCTCTAAAAATGTGACGCAGAACAACAGACAGAAGGTGACACGCAGCTTTTAGCAGTAATATAAATCTGAGGGAGGAAAGTAAATCGTGGATATTCCTGTAAAATGTGTCTCTGAAACGTTCTTCATGAACCCGGCTACAGAAAGGTCCGGTAAGCTCTTAAGCCCTTTCTCTAATGCTGCTCAGCTCTCTGCTCACCGTTTCTTACTTTCCCAGCTGAATCAGCTACCGCAGTTTACAACTGCAACCCACTAATGAGAGTAAATATATCGGCTGGAGGCTCGGTGACTTGCTCAGAGGCACCCTGGCCGGCCTGTTCAACACACAGACCACTGTCCCACTTCCCTGACCTTTGAGCTCCAGTTGCACACAAACCATTTCAGATATGGTGCAGCACATCAGTGAGGCGTTGTGACAAATATAGGTTATCTAATAGCAGCCTGCCTCATTTTATACCAATCATGCACGGTTGGGACGGCCTCAGCAGAGCCCGGAGCTGCTCATGACTGTCTGCTGTGTTTCTAGGTGAAACGGACGCCGCGCTCGGCTGGCCGACGCGTCGGGACGACGAGTTCTCCGATCCTGCAGTAGTCCAGACAAAAGGCCTCCAACAGGACATGTTGGTCTTTTTCTGAGAGCTCACAGCTGTACATGTGCTCACAAGCAATCACACACACCCACTGTATGACTTCCTTTTTATTCTGTCTCACACACACACACACACACACACACGCACACGCACACACACACACCCACACACACACACGGCCTCATGACGAGCCGCGGGCAAAACAGTAAGTCTGTTCCCAAAGCTCTGCAACAGCAAACATGTTTGTTGCAACTTTCATGTTGACGTTCTAGTGCCGACTGTAAAAAATACTTACTTAGACTCTTAGCATTAAAATAAATACAGTTAAAGCATTTCATCTTCTGCTTTCCAGCCTCTTGTAAACATAAATATGTTCTGACACAAGCTTCAAAACTGGAAAGACAAGAAAACATTTCATTCAAGTATGGCGGACGATACATTTTTTGTTTTACTTTTGCTGAATAATAATAAAAACATGAAATATCCATCTAGTTAAAAACGCAAAGAACAGTTGCACCACATTGTGTTTATTATTAGAAAGCAAGAACTTATAAATCCAAGCGTGCAATAAAGCTATCTGCTGGAGAATCCTGTAGCTTTAGACCTTCAGATGCCCCCATAGACATTTGTGCCGTGACAGTCCAGCCAGTTTTCAGAGCCAACATCAGCTGTCTGGACCGCAGTCACGCAACAGGACCCCCATTAGTGATCCCTGTTTTTATAGACGTAACAACAACTCTTCATCATATCTACCAACACACACAGAGAAATCGATTCCAGCGCAGCTCAGAGAGGGGAGAAAGCGCCGCAGTGTGAGCTGCTGGCTCTGAAAGCGGCAGCAGAACACGACTAAAGGTTGCGGTTTGGACCCGGGATGGAGATGAAACCCATAAATCAGTTTGTTGTTGGTGAAAGGAAGCAGCTCAGGCCTGGGCGAAGTCAGAAAATAGCATTTTTACACAGATTTATTTTTAAAAGAACAGCTTAAAAATTTGGGTGCATCATCGCTGCAACCATTAAAAGAAAGTCATGCATGAACAAAAACCGGATTCCTGAAAGTAGTAAAAATACAAAGCAAGAAAAAAACCCCCGCATATTTTCAAATAAATAAAATAAACAGAAAAATATGTTGATGCCTTAACACAAATGCAGGTTTTTAACTGAGGTTGTAAACAACAAAACTAGAAATAAAAATGATGAAAACTCACAGAAAACCACCCTCACTGACCCTAACAGAATAAAATATAACATTTGTTTAGCAAGACAAATAAAAGCCAACAAGATTTAGAGAGTCAACAAATAAAACTACAAGTGTCAAAGATTGATCTTATTTCCTCTGTCAAGAAATTATTTTAAAAGATTTAACTAAAATGGCACAAATTAACGGCAATTAAAGCTTTTAATCTGTTCAGAATTTTTCCAAATGTCAGATTGTCAACATACTGGCTAATGATTTAGTGATGATTTTTATTTTTAGCAATCTAAATTTTCTGATTACAAAGTTGATATTCAAACTTTCACTGCTGCTCAAAACCAGAGCAAACAAAGCAGAAAGTCCAACTTAACCCACATGCAGCCGTGACATTTAGTCCTGCATCCGGTTTCTGGTTTTAGAGGAAAGAAATCATCTTTTATTTTGCTACAAGTGAGAAAGCAACACAAATTCTCCACCATAACAGAACAACAGGGTTTAAAATTCAGTGTTTGAATTTTAGCTCTGATATCCAGTCACTTTGAATAAAACTCATATTTTGCTTTATCCTCAAGTCATAATGAAGCAATTTCCATCGATCAATTAAGTATTGGTTATCAGCCTTAACAGCAATATTAATATCAGATATCGATATCGGCCCAACGTTTCTTATCGGTCCCATCTTAATTCCAACCAATCTAACATTGAGTAATTGGTTTAGAAATATATTTTCAGTCATTATAATGATGATAAACACTAAATTAAAACTGAATTTGGAGGCAGTAAATATTTCAGACAGCTACACAAACGATACACAAATTAACATCTGATATCAGGTTATGGATAGATTCTGAACCAAACGTGCCAAAAATGAGTATTTTTAATACATCGGTTTCGGTTCCAAAAGTAAAACTGGGCCGATATTAAAAATAATTGTTTCATTCTTTTCTTGGTTTGGTGATTTGGGAGGAGATTGGTAATTTGTTTGGAGATGATCGGTAAATATCAGTTACCAGCCATAAAATCACCATCAGTATCGGAAACCGATGTAAATTTTGACATCAGTGCTTCTTAATCTCCAACAGTCAGACTGATCTGGTTGGATCTGGTTGTGGTGGAGAATCCAACAATGTGTAAATATGGTGCACCATAACGTCCAACAGTCAGTCTCACAATCCAGAGACAATCCTTTAACTTCAGTACTGGCCAGACTGAGCAGTGAAGGGTTTGAAGATTAAGCTCCAGACAGAACAAGCATTCAGACTGTGTGGGTTGTTGTGAAAAAGCTAGCTGCTATTTCATGATGAATACGACTGAGTCATAACTCGGGCAACAACGTTTGCAAAAATACCTCTGACTGAAGACGAGCGCTAGCTCCAACTCATTCCGCCACGGAAACCGCAAAACCCTTCACTTCCAGGTACAAAAACGCAAAAATTCAGCCATACATAAACACACACGGAACCAAATGGGGAAAACTGTGTGGAAGGAAAATTTTTTTTAGAAGCAATAACTTGAAGTGCCTTCCACATGGTCCCCCACCGATGCTCTGGTCCTTTCCCTGCAAAACAGGCCCCAAGCATCACCCTCCCACCGCCGTGTTTAACAGGACAGCCCAACACCTGATCAATTATTCTCATTCAGCCTTTTCCAAATAGGCCACTTTTTTGGTCTAAAGAAGAGAAACAGGCCCACAGCATCACAGATTCTCCACCGTACCCAAGCAGGACTGAAACCATCAATCATGATGAATCAACTACTGAAATATACTAAAGTTGGTGACTGATTGATTACTAAATTAGTTTCCATAACTGATTAATCATGATTAATCATTCCAGCTGTAATCATGATAAGGAAGCAGGAAGGGTGTTCGTAGTTTTAACTTAGTTTTATTTCCATTTTGTCTTCACCTTTGCTTTGTTTCTGTTGTGTTTTCAGCCAACTTAAATGTAAATAATTTCAGTACTTGGTAAAGTCTAAAACTGACACGGGGCGCTCTTCCCGCTTCGCTAACTCCACAGCTCTTAAGAACCTAATCTAATCGAAACCCTACATTTAGTTAGCTTAACGAGGCAGAAATGTATTTTTATCAGTGCGTCGTGTTAAATGCTTATTGAGCAGGACTGTTTCCCTCCGTCAGCCTCCATGTCTCCCTGTAGGCCCGATTCTGATGAATCAGCTGAAAAACAGCCAACCCTGAGGCCTTCTGTTCAAAAAAGGCAGACATCAGTAAACGTACCGATCAAATGGATTAACGAGGACCAGCCCCTTGTTGCCATGGTGACGTTACACAGAGAAAACTGCCTATCTTATCGGTTAAAATCCTCATTTTCTGCATTCTTTAGTCAAAACTGAGTGAAAACCTTCAACAAAAGGAAGAAAAAAACGATTCGTTTCCAACTTTACAGATAGAAAAATTATGTAGCTACTTCTGGTTACTTTCAGCTTGGGTGTGGTTTAACAGCAAAGGTTCAGTCCAGCTGCAACAGGTTTATGTAAGTATTAAAATACCTCTCTTCATCTGCTTCATTTCTGAGTGTTAATGGAGCCTGGTGTGGGCTGAAGCCAATAAACACCCTGGTGTAAAAACCCAGACGGACAGATTGACAGACTGGGAAATGTAGCTCCTTCCCCAACTTCTCTTAAACAGAAAACAAACTGTAATAAAAGGAATAAACCAAAATTATAAATGGTGATGACATACGCCCAGAATATCCTTCACAAATAGGAGAGGAAGCGTTCTGTACTCTGCCAGCTGCAGGCCTGGGATTCAGCAGGAACAAGGCCTTTTGTTAAAAATTCAAATTCAAACTATTTTAGGCCAGAGTGTCCCTGAGCTGGAGGCGGGGGACACTTTCAACAGACTCCTCAAAATAAGCAACAGTTTCACTTAAATAAACATTTTTGATGCTAAATTATTCAATGAACAGATGCATAGATTTGTTGTTTTTAATATCTGCAATGCTTGTTGTGACCTCTTGTTTGTCTTATCGGTGCCTCTGGTGTTTTAGGGTGACTCTAGTTTCTACTTTCTGATCCCAGTTTGTGTCGTCTTGTTTGCAGGAGGACGCAGCGCGCTAGCCTGACGAAGCACATTTAGCAGAGCTGCCGGTTCAACACGATGGGTGGGGAGGAGCTGGGTGGGCTCGCATCAAATGGATTAATTATTGATCAGCTGAGAGAGGAGGTTAAAAGTCTGCAATGTTTCTGTTTTTTTTGGGGGGGTTAAACAAATTGATGATTAAATCATGCGTTTTACTTTCCCGGCCAGCCTGTTACCCTGTTTAGGAATCGGTTCACGACTCGCCTCTGATCAAATCAAACCGTCCTTAATGAGCCGGAGATTAGCAGCTGCTCTTTACACACGGCAACATCACAAAGACCCGGATGACAGGGCCGCATCCAGGGAGCTCCTAAAGGGGCCCACTGACCGTCCAAACACAAACATCAAATGTACATGCTAGCTCACTATTAGCGCCATAAAGGTCACTCAGATTTGGTTCTTCCTATTGTAAAACTAATTTGCTTTTATAAAAATACACATATATAAGTTGGTATGTAACTACCCAATTGCAATGACGAGAATTTCCAAAAATAAAGTAAAACGTTGTGCTTAATTTTACCTGAAAATAAGTTTATTTATTCTTTTTAATCAACCAAAAAGTTTCCTAGTTTATGCTTTCAACCAAAAATCAACAGATTTTATGCTTCGACAGATTTAATAAAAAATAAAAAAGGTAATTTCAGAAGTTAAATATGCAATATAAAAAATATTTTTGTTTCAATGTTTAATATTGTCTGCAATGATTTTCTTTTTTTTCCTCCCCTCCAGGAGGTTTTTTGTGAGCTCTAGTGTCCCTTATTTGAAAGTAGGCTGACAGGAAAGGTGGAAGGAGAGGAGAGACATGCGGTAAATGTTGACGGGTCCGGGAATCGAACCCACGACAGCCGCGTTGAGGACTCAAGGACTCCAAATGTGGGTGGCGCTATCCCCTACGCCGCCGCAGCACACCGGTCTGCAATGATTTCCGATGGGGAAAAATGTCCCCATTCAGTCCAGCCACCTGAATTTACTTTGCTTCATAATCTTCTCAACCTTTCATTTTCTTATCCACACTTTATCCTTCCACTAAACTTTCCATTAATATCTTTGGATTGTTTGCAAAAGTGTTGCGTTTTTAAAAATAGAAACGAAATGACAACAAATCACCTACAGTAGATGCAACATTTGCTACTCTGAAAGAGTTTCATTTAGCTAGACCAAGGGTGTTCAACATGAGGGCCGGGGGCCATTAGTGGCCCCTGGACTGATTTTGCACGGTCACTGGTCTGGAATTCAAGAATAACTTAAATAAATTAAGACAAAAATAAATTTTTATAAAATCTGCTCAACAAAATGTTAAATGCAACACAAAAGGATCCTATAGGAACAAATCTACTTATTGACTTATTCTCTAAAGACACCTTGTTGCGTCAAAGTCTACTTTTATTTCAGTATTAGAACTTGGCTAAACACAGCCAGTGTTTTCAAATGAAGACTGACCTAGATCCTGTTTTTATCGCTGAGAATAGACTAAATACTTTTTCTAAATAATAAGCAAACTGGTTGCCTTTCAATTAACAAGGAAAACATGCAAAAACCGTTTTGAATCTACGGTCTCATTCCTACAAAAATATCTGTTTACTTTGTTTAGTTAAGTTAGTTAATGCTTTGTTTATTGTTGAGTAGGTAAAAATATAATGAAAAAAATTTATTTTTGGTCACTTTAGTTTGTAGAAATAATATTTTTTGGCCTGCGAGTATTTTTGAACTGAGGATTTTGGCCCACAAACAGTAAGAAAAACTATTCTATTTGTCTCATGAAGTATAATTTCAGAGAAACTGAATTTTGGGTTTTCATTAGCAGAAAATTTTAAATGAATAAAACTAAGTAGCAAACGATTAGGTCTTCAGATATGATCAAAATGGCCATTCAGGGCTGTGGTCAGAAAAACGGAAGCTAACATCTCTGCAGATCCCACACATGCTGGACATGAACAATTTTGACTTTTAGCCTCTCTGCAGATCCCACACATGCTGGACATGACTTTTACCGTTGCATGGGGTGGTGATATCGGCCTGTACTTAGTGGTAATCATACCCAGACTGTCTGTGCTTTTAAATTTACTTACATGGTCCTGGTTCCGCTCGTTCCCAGGCAGTGCCGTCCGTAAAGACATTGTTCTTCCCTGAGCGAGTCCTCCAGGCAATAAATAAAAATAACTGGGAAATCAGTTTTTCCTTTTGTTCACACTTTGTTCCAAACGAAACCAAAAAAGGTCCAGGGTTAGGAGAAGTAGGAGAAAGCCTTTACAATCCTCATTTCTTACAGTCCGTGAAGGCAGCCCAGGTCACCCAGACGGTGATCCAGATTAAGGTGATCCGTTAAAAACAAACCGGTAACCTCCACCTCATGATGTCTCCAGCAGAAATACCCCTCCTCTAGATTAGCTCCCCACCCACCCCCCACCCTAAACCCCCACCTCACAACCTCTACCGGATCATCTCCCTAGAACCGGGCCGGACCTTTAAAACAAACCCAGATCATCGGTTTCCATTCAGCTGCATCATCCCGGGGTGACGAAAACGAGCACAACATCCAGGAGGAACCGGGGGCTGATTCTGGGGGAAAACCGGGAGTTTATGCCTCCTGTTAGCCGGCTAACGTGGCAAAAATCACGGATCCGATTAATTAAAGAGAACCAGAACCGGCTGAGGGTGCGTTTGTGGATGCCGGAAGAAAGCCTCGGCCTCGGGATGTAAATCAATGACCAACTGCGGGTGTGTGAAAGGAAAGCGGCCGCCTGATTCAGTCCGTCCCCCCGGCTCTTCTCCTCGGTCCAGTCCGCCCTTTACCTCCTCTCATTGTCGCGGTGGAAAGGAAACTCACCGGAGCCGGTTCTCTACGTGTCAAGAACGAAATAATTTGTGTTTCTCAGAGGTTAGAAGATTTTTTTTATTTTAAAAAAGGAGGAGAGAAAACGGAACCTCGCTGCGTTCAGCCTCGGTGACAATAAGGGAGGGAGGGACGTCAGCAAGAACAGGCTGGGCTGCTGCCTTCAGGTGCTGCGCAAGAAAATCAGAAAGACTGTGTTCAAGACTGATGCTGCGTTCCTTTATGCTCGTACGTCCGAGTTTCCGACTTCAAAAACTGAAATAGAAACCGCAGTGCTGCGTTAGATTTATTCTGAAAGTCACAACTCGATTGAGGGAAGATAATTTGTCTTATTGGCCCAAACATTAACAGAACATGTTAAAAAATTAATTTAAAAACTAGCATGCAGAGTCAATGCCATAGCTATGTACTTTCTGAGGTGTATGCCAACACATTAGCAGCTGTAACTACAGCACCACAGTTGCAAGACAACAGTGATCTGCTATTTAAAAAAAAAACAAACAAAAAAAACTTTTAATTTAATGACCAATAAGTGTTTTATTCAAAAAATACACACATGTCCATCCTGATCGTATTAGCATCTTATTTGCTGTCCTCCATTTTAAACATGCGTTGTTTAATTCCGACTCTGGAACAAGTCATCTGGAAACTGATGAAAGAAGAAACAAAGTGACTGACCATTTTACTAGTAACTTAAGGTAACCTGAATATTTAGTATTCTAGTATTTTAAATACCAAAATGAATAAAAACGTACAAATAAATAAATAGCGAAGAAATATGGAGCTACACTAGGGCCATAACTTACAGTGAATAGGTAAAATTCATGAATACTTGAGACTCCCTCTAAAAACGCTTATTTTAGTTGTTCAAACATCAAATATACCTTAATATGCACTAATAGACAGTGGAAACCATCTTAGCTCTCTAAGCTACTTTTACGTTAGAATATTTGGTATGTGCTACACAAGAAGAAGCAAATTATGAATAATTTGGAGCTACATCTCTCCAAAATGAAATTCAGTGAATAACAATGGAGGAAAAGGTAGCGGGGTAGTAGGAAGCCATTTTGTACTTCTATGCTGATGTTTGATAAATATTGGTTATTAGCTATAATAGCAATGTTAATATCAAATATCAGCATTGTCAGATATCGGTACTGGCCCAGCTTTTCACATCGGTGCGTCCCTAATTAATTATGCATATTGTAAATCCAAGCAAGTTTTAGGTTTGGAATTAAAGTTTTATCACCATATTTTGCAATATTGTAATAATAACAACAATAAAAGTGAACCTGAGAGCTATTTATCGCTAACTATAGCTGCAGACCAGAGCAATAATAGAACCACAAATACAAATACTGCTCTTGATTTGCAATACGCTCCTTTAGTCAGATAAAGAAGTGATATTTCAATCATTTAACTATAGCAGCATCTAATACTTCTGTTAAACAACAAAACAATGGAGAAAATAGTAAAACTAACAGATTTGGGGTTTTTAAACGTCATTAATTGGAATTTATTGTGACAACAATAATTTAAAAAAATTCCCATCATGATAAACAATATATAGCAATAAATGATAAACGATATAATAAATGCTCATCCGACACACTTTGAAGCAATTTATGCTACTGGGAAGTGGAAAAGATATGCTCAAAGAGGTAAAAAAAAAAATAAACATTTGAAACTATTTCCACAACATGGAGCCTAAAACATAAACTCTACCAATTCCAGTAATAATCAAAGGTAAATATCAAGAAAATTAAGTGAAAAGTTTCAAAATCCGCGGTGGGTAGACTAACCAAAAATTATACTCAAGTAAGAATAAAAAAGTATTTGGTAAAAAATTTACTGAAGAACTGAGTAACAGCTCAAATGATCAATTATTTCATGATTAAAAATTACATCATCAAACAAATTAAAATATAAAATCAAATGCAAATTCTGGTATTTTAAGGATCAAAATGACAATAATTTATACAAGTAACAAATAATAACAAAATCAGGCAAAATAACCTTTTTTTTACAAATCAGTTTCTCTCAATTATAAAACTAATCAAACCTTAACAGAAACAGCAGGTGTGTGTCTGTTTATGGTGGATTTCTGCTTAAAATATGTTTGTTTTTCATTCAGTGAGTAGAAGATTTTACTCAAGTAAGAGAAGAAATACTTCATAATAAAATTACTGAAGCAAAAGAAAAAAGTACAGCGTAATAAAAATACTCCTGAAAGACAATTTTTCAAAAGAGTTACTAAATTAGATGTAATTGAGTAAATGTAACTGGTTACTAATCAAATTTTACAATATTTACAATTAATTCAAACTTTATGCACCTACTTTCTATTTAAAAAAATAGTCAAAATCATGTTATATAATAGGAAAGAGAGTAGTTTATTAAACCAATAAAGAAGATAAATAACATTCATGCTACTAACCTCTAACTAGGACTTAACGCCTGATTTGATCATTTATTCTGAGATAAAATAAATAATTACAAGGAAAAGTTCAAGCTTGTGTGATTGGATTGAGTTTATTTACCTGGACTGATCTGAACCTGGAGCGAATCCAGGGCCTCATCCTGGTTCTTCCCCGGAGTCCCGCAGACTGAGGCGGAAACACGCAGCGGCGCGGCGCTGAATCGATCAGCTGATCAGTCTGAACACAGAGGACGTCACAGCGCGGCCGGTCGATACGTGTTAATGGAGGACAGGCTGGGGTCTGTTTCTGTTGCTCTACATCCAGGGTGAATGTGTGAGAGAACACAAAAACATCAACAACCAAATATCTAATGTTTAGTAGCAAGAAAATAATGACAAAGTACTCAAATGGAACGAGTGAACGGGGTGATACGTCACTACAAACTGTATGGAAGACGATCAGGGCCACAAAGATAAATAATGAGGAATCTGATTTTAGTTCCAGAATTCAGTTGTTTTTTTCCTCGGAATTTTGACTTTTTATATCAAAACTTTTTAGTTTTACTTTGATCTCAGACTTTTCACCTTAATGTCAGAATTTGGATTTTCTTTTCCACAGAACTCAGTTTTTCCCCAGAATTCTGACTGGGGGGGAAAAAATATTTTTTTTGTCCCACACAATTCTGACTAATCTCAGAATTTTGACTTCCATGTCAAAATTTGGACTCCTTTTCTCAGAATTCGTATTTAATCTCAGAATTTTGAACTTTTTTTTCAGAATTTCTGACATTTTTTTAATTGCTTCTCTGGTTGTTTTGTTCCATTCTACAATAAAGCAACCAGTGTTTTTATTTATTAGATTTTTTTATTTTTGTCTAAGACAAGACTACCAACCCTGTTCATCTCCTACATTAGCGGTGATAATGAGCGCTGCCCCTGCCAATCCCTCTGATGACGCCCTGACCTGTAATCTGGGATTACGGCTCACCGTCAGGACAGCTGCTGATGTCATTCATAGGGATTTTAAAATAAGTGCACAGCAAACTGAAAATAGGCGGATAAAAAGTAACGATTTGTCTTGTGACACGTTCACAGCTTGTGTTTTATGAGCAAAAACAGGAAATCAATAAAAACAGAACAGCAGTGGAAGTTTGTGCTGCAGAACAGAGAGCAGCAATCCTTAATTATTCTCAGGGAAAACAATTCAAACATCTTTTATTTAATTTAAAAAAATAAGTTAATTTCCATACAAAAACAGAGGGCAAGCTGTTACTGCAAGGTCAATGACAACGTCAAAGAAACGGACTGAATCGCAGCTATTCTAAGAGCTTAGCGCCCTCTGCTGGTAAATAAGAGAATCACATCGTACAGCATCCTACTGTCGCTTATAAAATAAATGTTAAAGCAAGTCATATAATATTGCAAGTAGTAGTTATTAGGTTATTGAATATTTTAATTATCACTAGACAAATGATTTTGATGGAAAAGACAACGACTTCTGTTATATACAATCGAGCAACCAGAAGGAAAAGTCCGGTCGACATGAACTGATCCTCAGGCCGATCAGAGATATTTAAATGATTTCATTTAATCTGCAGAGAGCCTTTGTCACTAAATGTTTTTATGTGGGGTTAGGGTTAGGGTTGCTCTAAAACAGCTAGCTTTAGGGCCAGACAAAAATGTCATTATTTAAGACTGATTTTGTGCAAAAAAAATCTAATGAACATGTTTTGCGTGTTTTGTTGTTTTGTTGTTGCAGACCAGTCCGAACCTGTTAAGGAAGTATATGAGGTGAGCTTTAAGAATCAGACAGGTTCAAACTAATTTTCTTGTTCTTTTTTAATGTAATAATACAGCATTAATATATTAAAAAGTGGAAAAACTGAAAGAAAAGCCCTCAAACCTTTTGACAACAACTCAGGCGGTGACCACTAGGAGTCCCTTTTTCTCTCTTTAAAAAACATCTTCTAAGTTTTCTCTTTCACCAGATGCATCTAAAAGACACTGAAACCAAAAAAAAAAAAAAAAAAAAAAAAAAAAAGTCCCCACATTTGTTTTTGAGCCGTTAGATCAATAAACCCTCCTGTCACAACAGAAGATCACTCACTTCAAGGAAACGCTGCTTTCTAGTGAGGTAAGATTCGATTTAAATCTAAATTTACACTGAAGTGCATTAATATCTAAAATATAAAACAGTAAAAACATAAATGTTGAAACCTGCCTGCTTGTTTCTTTTCTACTTTATGTCCAACATGAGTAACAAATAGCGTGTTATGAGGTTATAAAAGAAGGACCATGTTTGAATTTAAATGTGTTTATGTGTTTTGCTGCAGCTGATGATGCTAGCAGCGCTAACTCTGGCCTCTCTGGGCCTCTTGGCGCGGGCGTCGGACCTCTGCCCGCCCGCCTGCCGCTGCTTCGACAGCCTGACCACGGCTGACTGCCGGGACAAAGGCCTGACCCAGATACCGCCGCTGCCAGTCGGAACGCTGAAGCTCTTCATCTTGAACAACAAGATCGAGGAAATACCCGAGAACGGGCTGAATGGGCTGCAGGTACGCAGCTGCATGCTGCAGTTTGCTGGTGCATGCAACGCGCTGTGGGTTGTTGGTTAAACGCTGCTGCTGCTGCGGCCTCTAAACCGGCATAGAAAGCATAAACGCTGACACACATACAGTCTTCCTTTCTCAATTCAGTTTATCTACACACCAACAACTCTAAATAAATGTCATTTCAAGACAATTAATAAAAAAAGTAATTTCAATTAAATTAAAGATACATTTTCTTGGACAGGGGTGTCCAAAGTGAGGCCAGGGGGCCATTTGTGGCCCGCAGAGTGGTTCTGTGTGGCCCCTAGACACAATTCAGGAATGGATGAATGAGACTTTCAATGACACATTTAAATCTTATATAGAAAAATTTTGGGTGTTTGTATTTTATCAGCCCAGGTTTTTTTTGTTTTTTGTTTTTTTAGTTAGCAGGGCCACAAATCTGCTCAAAAACAGACTTAAGTCACAAATGGGCTACTTAAAGTTAAGGGTTTTCAAAGATAGTTTCATTTTTGTTGCAGGTAATAAACTAAAAATTATGTTTCGACCAACAAGTTAGGAAATTGTTCAACTTTGAAATTATTTCTATGGCATTTTAATTAAAAATACTTATTAATCTGTTGCTGACCAATTAGATTTATGTAACATTTTTAAAACGTTTGGACACCACCGCCTGCAGGAGGCTGATTTACAAAAAAAAGCACACCACACTTTTCAGATTTTTATCACCTTATTTCTTTCTGATGATAAAATCTCCTGAAACTAGAATTACCTGATTGTGTGTTGTGTGTGTTGTTGTATTTTTCTTTAATTACCAGAATAAAGTCAAAGTAATATTAAAAGAAGAAAGTGGTTTTAAAGAGAAAGAAGCTTTGAAGGCTATTCAGATCTGATGTGAGCAGATCTGACTGGTTTTCTTTGACAAAAACTCAGTTTTGATTATTTGTTTCTGTTACTGATAATAATTTGATGCTCGTGTGTAAAATGTTTATCTGCACAAGATGCTCAACATTCCTCTTTATTCTTTGTAGTAGTTCCCATAAAGTTAAGATTTTATTCTCAAATTGTGACGATTTTATGTACAATTATGACTATTCTTGTATTATTTGACAGTTATATTATTCTTGTATTTGTCGATTTATTATTGTATTATTACCATATTCTGGTAATATCACAACTTTATGATTGTGTTGTTACAGCTGTTGTTGTATTATTACCATATAACGATGTTATCACAACCTTATTCTCCTGTTATTACAAATTTATTCTCGAATTATCAACTTTATTCTTGTATTGTTACAGCTTTCCCTTTTTATTAAGATGTTCTTGTAGTGTTATGACTATTATTATAACTATTCTGGTAATATTATGACTTTAACCATATTATTATGACTTTATTTGCGTACTTTAACTATTCCCATAAAACGGCATTATCCTCAGATTTACGACTATTCTCGTATTATTACAGATTTATTCTCGTATTACTATATTGTCGCATTATAAGTATTTTACTCTTGCATTATTACTTTTTGTTGAAATATTGGATCTTTATTCTCGTCTTACTATGACTTTAGTCACATAATTATGATTATTTGAGTAATTTAACAACTTTATTCTCAGAATATTTTCACTTTACATTTGTAACTTTCCGACTTTATTCTCCTGTTATGACTTTACTGCTCCGGTGCTCTAATATCCCAGATGATAAACGTAGAACTTAGTTTTTTATTGCTGAATGCATCTCTAACCTCCTCTGTGTGACCTCCAGGTTCTGGACCTGACCCAGAACCAGCTAAGTGCCTCCCTGAACCTGGTTTGGCCCGCTATGACCAACCTGACCAAGCTGCTGCTGCGCGACAACAACCTGGCGTCTCTGCTTCCGGCCCAGTTCCTGAACTGCCCCGCCCTCGTCTTCTTGGACCTGAGCAAGAACCACATCCAGTATCTGACGCCCAGGTTCCTCTATGGCTTGGCCAATCTGAAGACGCTGCTCCTGAGCCACAACCAGATCGAGACGTTGCAGACGGAGGTTCTGGACAACGTCGTCGGCCTCACAGAGCTCCACCTGAACTTCAACAGGTTGAGGGAAATAGAGAGCGGCGTCTTCAGGAGCTCCGCCATGTTGAGAAAGTTGGATTTGTCCAACAACCGGATAGTAAAAGTGGAGGATGGGAGTTTCAGAGGAGCGGCTGGTTTGAAACATCTGGATCTGAGTGGAAACCAGCTGGTCACCATTCCAGCCGATTCCTTCTCCTCTCTGACTGCACTGGATCATCTCTATTTGACCAGCAACAACCTGACGGATCTGTCGGACAGATCGCTATCTGGCCTCAACAACCTGACTGATCTGGATCTGAGTCGGAACCAGCTCTCCTCTCTCCCAAACGACGTCTTCAAAGACCTGGCCAAGCTCAGGTTTCTGGATCTCTTCAGGAACCGACTGACAGAACTCCCGCCGGATGTTTTCAGGAGTTTGAACAACCTGTTGGATCTGCAGCTGGACAGAAACCAGATCTCAACGCTGCCGCTGGAGGTTTTTGCCACGTCGCACAAACTTCAAGACCTGCAACTGTCTCACAACCACATCCTGGAGCTCCACCCTGGTCTGTTCGCCAACATGCCGTCTCTGCAGAACCTTCAGCTGGCCCACAACGCCCTGACGCTGCTTCCGGAGGGCCTTTTCCACAAACTGCAGGCGCTCAAAGAGCTTCACCTGCAATACAACCGCATCGCTTTCCTGCACCAGTCAGTCTTTGACGGTTTACCAAAAGTAACCAGAGTGGATCTCTCCAACAACCGTATTTCATCTCTACAACCAGACCAGTTCCGGGAGCTTTCCAGGTTAAAAGACTTGAAACTGGACGGGAACCAGTTGGTTAAGCTTCCCTCAAATCTTTTCACTGCTCTTGGGAAACTTGTGACTCTGGATCTGGGCCACAATAATCTTTTGGAGTTGTCCTCAGACACCTTCAAAGGGTTGATCCACCTTAAGAACCTGATTCTGAGCTTCAACTCGCTCCACAGCGTCCACTACAACGCCTTCCAGGATCTGGGCAGCCTCCACACGCTGCTGCTGCAGAACAACAGCCTGGAGAGTTTACCCCCCGACCTCTTCCACCCGCTGCCAAAGCTCAGGGAGCTGAACCTGGACGGAAACCAGCTGGGTCGCCTCAATCCTCGCCTGTTTCAGAGGCTTAAAGACCTCCAGGAGTTGAGCCTGAAGTCCAACGGGCTCCAGTCTTTGGAGACGAAGACGCTGAAGCCTCTAAAGAAGCTTACACTCATCTACCTCTCTGATAACATGTGGAACTGTACAAGTGTTGATATTTTCTACTTGTGCAACTGGATTAAGGTGAATACAGAAAAACTAAACGATAAGCCAGTCTGCTACTTCCCGTCTGAATCAGAGTCGCCCCTCTTGTTACTGGATCACTGCGCTGCCGCTGCGCGCTGCCCGCCTTCGCTTCCTCTACAAGTGCTGAGCGTCCTGACGCCTTCTCTCATCGCTGTAGCCCACAGCTTCCTCTGAAGAGTTTCACGCTTCCTGTACGTCCTTTAGCTTTATTCGTCTGCACTCCAAGATCAAACGGCGCAGGCAAGAAGATCTGAGCAAATCCAACTAAAACTCAAAGAACGCAACGGCTACAGCCTCACAGTCCGTCACATTCAAAGGGCTTCACTTGACCGATCAACTGCAAGTGGCGGAAATTTGGGCTTCTGTCGGTAGAAAAACAGGAGAGAGTTTCACATTTGGGCCGTGCCGTGAAGGCGTAGCAGGTAGCGCGACTCGTGTTTGGAGGCCCTGAGTCCTAGACGCAGTGGTCACAGGTTCGACTCCCAGACCCGACAATATTTGCCGCATGTCTTCACCCCTTTCCTGTCAACCTACTTTCATATAAGGGACACTAGAGCCCACAAAAAAGACCCCCTGCAGGGGTAACAAAAAAAACAAAAACAAAAGTTGCACATTTGCCAGATAAAATTCTGAATTTTTTAGAATAAACTTGAAAAGTTTAATCTCTCCAAAAGTTTTCTAAGAAAAGGAAAAACTGAAATTTTCTTGAAAATTCAAGGAAAATTGCTTAAAAATAAAAAACAGAAATTGAGATGAATCTAAACCTTTAAGTTTTGTAACAAATAACTTCTGAGATTAACTTCTTTGATTTTCTTGTCAAATTTCTGAGTCTTTTCCAGGTAAACTTGTAACTTCTCCAACACAGAAATGTCCTTTCTATGGAATTCTGAGATTAATCTAAAAATTTGAGCTTTTTTCTAGTAATTTTTTGACTTTTCACATTCAGACATTTTCAGGGGCTTTTGTCCTAGAAAATTTCCACTTCTCTAGAAAATTACTGAGTATTTTTGGTTAAAATTTCTTCCTTCGTTGTCTGAACTCCAAGATCAAACAGCTGTGCAACTTTTAGTCGGATCTGAGCAAATCCAACTAAAACTCAAATGTTCCTCCATTTGTTGTTTCTTTAAAATATTAGTTTTTCTTCAATCTTATGTTCGGCAGTTTGTTTTGATTGTACATGATTTTTATTAGTAACATAAAAAGATTAGTTTGTCACTAATCATTTCTGTACCAAATAAACTTGAATGAATGAAACTTCTCTTTTTTCTCCAATCATGAATCATTTTGTCTCTGCGGATTAAAATCAGGTAAAATCAAAATTTAAGGAAATTAGTTTGAGAAAAAATGTTATGCTTTTTTTCATCATAAAAGCCATTCAATGTTTGTTGAAGGTTCTGAACTCAGATTAACACAATCAGTTTCCTCTACAAGCAGATGCAGATGGAAAAAGATTAAATTATTATTGTGAAAAGTTGTACATGTCAGACACAACTTCCCATTCCAGGAAAACTGTTTATCTACCGCTATGCTAACTAGCCTTAGCATTCACAACGGCCTCTGTGGTGGAGAAAGAGCTGTAGCTTAGCACAAAGCAAGCAAGATGGTGTGATCAGCGTGTACACATGGGTGATTGACATTACTAAGATCCTCCTCCTGTACCTTGTTCTATAGATTTCTGCTAATTATTTATTTCATCTATAAATTGCAGGACTAGAATTTGACACCAAAAATCTTGAATTATATTTAGAAATTGATCTTTTCTGTAAATCTGCATTTTGTTGGGTCAACAATGGACAAAATCTCGTCACATTCTTTATTGTTTAAGACAAAAAAAAAATATTTTCACAGCTCTTTAAAGACCCAACATACTCAGAAATAAGCCAAATGAACATCCAACCTACTGTCCAGAATTCTGGAGAAAAGTTCAGACATGAATCCATTTGAACAGCAACTGAGTCAATCCACATCCACAAACTGAACCAGATGATTTGTTGTTTCAAACGTAGAAACACTTGTGGTCCTTGAGGTTCCTCAGATAGGAGAAGCTCTTCCCACACCTGTCGCACATGTACGGTTTCTCCCCAGTGTGGATCTGCTGGTGAGCCTTCAGGCTGTTGCCCTGGTTGAAGCTGCGGCCGCAGATGTCGCAGCTGAACGGCTTTTCGCCCGTGTGGATGCGCTGATGCCTCTTCAGGTTGCCCGTGTTGCCAAAAGATTTCCCGCAGGTGTCACAGCTGAACGGTTTCTCGCCGGTGTGGACCACCTTAAGAGGGGGAGGAAAGGGAAAGGCGGGTAAATTCAAAGTTATGACACAAAATCAGTCATGAAGTCCTGCAAACGGGAGGAAATTAACAAATCTATGATTCTTTTGTTCCTATTTATTTGATGGGAACAGGAATACACTTTAACATAGCTTGAATAGTTATGGCTAATTTGCAACGTTCATCTCTGAAACAGATTTTACATAAATAATATATGATATAATGATAGCTTACATGTCATCATCATCATCATATGGGCTTACACAAGTATGATAGCTAACTTTAAGTTAGCTATCATACACAACTTTTTTTTATAAAAGGTTTTATCGAAGTGTTTTTTCAGCAAGTGTTAATTTCATAAAGCTGCAATGGAAACACTTTCTTAATGTCACCTTCATGTGATCAACAACCAGATGCTACTGCTAATAGAAAAGACAAAGAAGATGACAGGAAGTGGATGGTGCAGCAAGTTTTTTAATGACTTGTTGCATGAACAAACTTATTCATGTGTGATTTTAACTGCATTTGCTATTTAATGGGAAACACCACAATTAGAAAATTTGAGATATTTTTTTATATTAGCTAAACATCCACAAAGTTTTGCGCACATTTGTAAAGGAAATGCAGCTACTATTAACATCATGAGTTCACTGAGAACAGGAGGGATACGACTGAGCAAACATTTATGCACTAATTTTAAATAAAACAAGCATCATAATATTTTCAACGATTAGTACATTTAATTTCTGCAGAAGCTGCCAATTGTGTGTTTGACTGAGTTCTCAGTTTATTCATAAGAAACACAAATTTTTAGAGAAAAAAAAGCAGCTTTTGTATCAAGTAGATCAGGGGTGCCCAAAATTAGTTTAGCAGAGAGTGAAATGTTGGTTATTTAATAGGAAAACTTCCCGTTCTGCAGAGAAACCCACCTGATGTGATTTCAGGCTGCTTTGCTGCGTGAACAGACGTCCGCAGATCTCGCAGGCGAACGGCCGCTCGCCGCTGTGAGCCTTCAGGTGGATCTTCAGGTAGCTGGACGACTTGAAGCTCTTCCCACAGATTCCGCAGCAGTGAGGTCTCTCCAGCGTGTGCTGCTGCTGGTGTTCCCGCAGCTCCGTGATGGTGCACAGGCGCTGGTCGCAGTGCACACAGCTGCACGGGATGGTCATGGCGTGCGTCTGGGTGTGCTTGCGTAGAGACTCCATGCAAGGCACCACGGTGCCGCAAGCGACGCAGGTGAGTTTCCTCTCGTCCAGGTGAAATGTCCGCTGGTGCATCTTCAAGGCGTTCTTCTGGATGAAAGATTTCCCGCAGGTCTCGCAGCTGAAGGGACGCTCCCCGGTGTGCAGTCGCTGGTGGCCCTTCAGCGTGTCCGCCTGGTTGAAGCTTTTGCCGCAGGTGTCGCATTTGTACGGCTTTTCGCCGGTGTGTATGCGCAGGTGGCGCTGCAGGTTACCCGGTATGGTGAAGCTTTTGTCGCAGTAGTGGCAGTTGTACAGTCGCTCGCCGGTGTGGACTCTCCGGTGCAGCTTCAGGCCGTGAGCTCTATAAAAACTTTTGCCGCATTGGTCGCAGCAGAACGGACGCACGTCGCCGTGGAGACGCTGGTGGTTCCTCAAGAGCTGCTTCAAGGTGAAACCCTTCCCACAAACGTCACAAGTGTGAGGCCTCTCATCTGCAAACGGGAAGAAAACCAGAAAAATCTAAGAATACATAGCAAACCCCGAGTTTACTGCTGTTTTCAGAGACGTTTTACAAAACAATAATCATTCGTTATAACAACTGTTTTTTATATCTTGGGTCTTAATTCAGGCCTTTTAAATATGTATTGCTTTCACCATTTCACTACTTAATCCTTTATTAAGACCTGGAAATATTTTTTGGTGCCACATTTAATACACAGAACATTAAATATGACATTAGAGAAAGACGTACAGGTTTCCAACGGTTTCTCTGCATTCCATCAGTTAAATAAAACAATATTTTAAATACAGGAACATTTTTCAGTTTTGATATATCTGTCTTTTTCTATTGTGCTCATAGTCTGACTGGCTTAAGTTATCCTGATGTATCTCTGTAGTTGTATTGCTGTAGGCAAACTGACCACTGTTCACTCTGCTACTTTCTCCTACTACTCTCCATTTTTGCATTACCTCAACTTTTAACTTGTTTCTTTCACTTCGTAGAAACTACATTTTCTGTGTATTTCTTCTCGAACCTTTAATCCCATCTAAATAATTGACTGAACTTGTTTGATTACTCGGCCCAGTTGGAATGGATGTACTTGACTTGGACTCTACATGCGTCACTCACTGCGTACAAACTGAACTGAGGGGAAACTTGCCCTTGTGAATCAGCATGTGAGCGCTGAGGCTGCGCTGGAAGGAGAAGCCCCGCCCACACTGGGAGCAGACGAAGGGTTTCTCGCTGCTCGCTCCGTGGACGGACTGGTGCGCTTTGAGCTGCAGCAGGTTGCTGAAGGTTTTCTTGCAGAGCCTGCAGCTCAGGGGCGACTCCCTCTGACCCCGGCTCTCCTTCGGCCCTCGCACCCGCGACCTGTGCTTCACCAGGCTTTTAGCTCTGATGGCGTAAACCGAGTCGTCCACCTCCACCTGAAACATGATGGAACGTTGTGGTTTGTAGCCAAAATCGTTTGACATTCATTCAACAGCGTAAAATCTCTTTTTCAGCTTAAGTTTTATATCAAAATCAAGGTTTTAGTCTATATACAGAGAAATGATCTGTCAAAGAATTTATTGCGATAAACGATAATTTTGTTGCTTTTAAACCCATTTTCAACCGATGTGATGGTAGTAAAGGCATCAGAATGCGAGAACACATTCTCAAAAATCAATAAACTTTAAATTCTGATAAACATTTAACACTGGGAGTGAAAAACATTTTAAATATCCAAGATAAGCAAACAAACAAAATGGATCATAAAGTCTCTGTAAACAAAATTATCCTTCGAAAAAAGTTTTAGTTGAGACCAAAACACCAGACTGAAATCTTTATCATCCAGTTTTTGGTAGAAAGAGAGAAACGATGGAAATTATTACATAATTCAAATTATCATGTGATTGTTTGATTCATTGCTTATTGTGACACAAAGTATTTGTCTTGCTTTTATAAAAAGTCTATCCGGAGACTTTTACTAAAAAGCCAATTTTGCTTTACCTAAATTAGCTTTTATTTAATTTATTAAGGCGTTTGGAAAGAAAACGACCCAAATCTTATTAATGTAAACCTTTCATATTAATCACAAGCGTTAATGTTAACGGTCCTAGTTAAAACCCACAGCTTCCAGACAGACGGGTTCATGAAGCAGCTGACCGTGTAGTCTGGGTCGTCTTCCTGGGCGGGATCGTTTCGGTTCGGGTCGGAAATGAGCGAAGCCTCCAGGATCTCCTGCTTCAGTAAAACCGACTGGATGCTGTCCTGAACGGACACAGGAAGAATCATTCACACGTAATCCGGACGCGTCGCTTCTGGCTCTGGATGCCGAGCAGCTGGAAGGAGTTTTGGTTTCACTTTGAACGTTTTCTAATTAGCATCTGAAATAATACCTGCACTGCAAAAACTAAATCTAAATCTTTCTGGACTACTTTCTCGTGGAAATATCTTAATACACTTGAAATATCATAAAACTAATTTACAAGTAACTTTTCAGTAAGAAATGTGAGATTATTTTAAATCAATAATTTCTTAATATTGTTGGAAACGTTCTGGCAGATTATTTCACTTATAAACGGGAAAAATGTCTTGGCGTAAATTAAATAATCTGCCAGTGGAAGTAGAACTTTTTCAACAATATTAAGGAATTATGGAATTAAATCAAGCTCCTTTATCTTGCTGAAAAGTTACCTGAAAGTTACTTTAATTATATTTTAAGTGCACCAAGATATTAGGACCAGAAACTAGACCAAAAATATGTTTTATGTTTTTGCAGAGTGAACTATGACCCCAAATCCCAGAGGAATTGAAAAAGAGGCTTCATGGATTCAGAGAGAGAAGGAGGAAGTTCAAACCATTTATTTTCCTACTCCAGCATCTCTCTGCTTGAATTTCTAACCATAAAGAGATTTAAATATCGGATTCCAGGCATCTAATCATGAACTTCCTCCCCAGTCAGCATCCGGGAGAATATCGGGAGTTTTCGGACAGCGCTGTTATTTAAATTGATCAACAAAACCCCCAAAACTAAGAGCCACAGATTTACCTCACAAGTTCTGTTTTTCCACAGGTGGATAATAGGCGACCTCCTCACTGCGGCTTCACCACCAACCAAAACTAAAACAAAAAAAAGAGCAACACGAAGTACAGACACGTCACAATGCCATTTATACATGATTCAATAAATAATCAAAGACTAAATGTTTAATAATTAAAACATGAGAGGAGAACATTCTACACGCTACTTTAACATTAAAACAGCCCTGAGTTCAGCTGCTGTTTCTCTTTGGTTTGATGAAATCAAACCTCTAAATAATTATCAATAATTTGATGTTTTCTCTGCTTGATGTCAGAGATTTCATCCTAAACAGATGTAACAACTTTAGAAAATGTGCTTTATTTTTTTATTATTATAATATTTGAAATTTCACCAAATCCTGACTAACAATGAAGAATCTTATTTCTTTGTCATATTTTAAGAATTTTATTATTTTACTTATTTAGATAAGCACTATTACCTGTACTGTCACTTTAAGAGAGCATCTTATGGCATCAGTACTGTACTACCTTCAGTTGGCGCTAGGCTGCCTGAGAAGAGGTAGGAAATTCTCTTTGCTTTTAGTTATGCTTGAGTTTTATGAAGTATATAAAATAATTGTAAATACATGCAGCTGTGATTTGTTTTAATACATACAAAGGAGTAATCTTTTTGACAAGTTAAGAAGATTTTTCTTAAATGTTAGAGAAGATATTGTTATTAGTTAGTCACAGGGTTTCTCCATGTGCTTGTCTGCTAGGGGAATTCCGACTCCTGTGAAGAGCTGCATGTTAAAGGACATTTTTATTTCTATTTGTGCAGGTATGTGTATTTGGTTCTGGTCTGGTTGTATTTAGGGCACAAAACATCTGATTCAGATGTTTTTATTTTTATTTTACAAGAAATCTACCCTTTTTATTGTGGATTTATTTACAAGCAAAATAGCACTGTGCTACTTGCAGTTGGCGCTAGGCTGCCTGAGAAGAGGGGAATTCCGACTCCTGTGAATGGAAGAGCTGCATGTTAAAGAGCATTTTTATTTCTATTTGTGCAGGCCTCTGCAATAAAGAACAACCAGCAACACCTATGGTCTGACTCCCTTCTTCATCTGAACACAACGCAGAACACATCAAGGTTAACCGACTGTATAAGACTAGGTTATCGGTGAAGAACACTAGTAGTATACACCGGTTACACAGACAAACATTTTTCCATTCCTCTTTCAACATGTTTGATTTAGAGACAATGTGGATTTTTATTATATCAGAAAGATATAATAAAACATAGTTGATTCATTATATATAAAAATATTATTTATGTTTCTTACTCAGATTTTACACCAATATAATTCACTGAGGCCCTTTCTGACCTTTAAATAAAATACTTTTTGCATTCTTTTAGTTGATTAATAACACCTTTGAGCAATAATTTGATTATTTACTATTTATTGAATCAACATGTTTTATCTATATATTTCCATTTTTATGAAAATTAATTACCTATTCGACTATTTGATGATTTATTGTTGGCATTTTTAACTATCCATGTATTTAGGCATCATTTTGTGACAGAATTTAAAACAGAGGGTTAAAGGTCATCTCTTATGATTCATCAAACAGGTTGGGATAAATCTGTCTATAAACAAACATGTTCCTACTCTTTGCACAAAAAGTTAGAGTCTAGTCTGTTTAGTCTGATCAGTTCTGCCTATTTGGAGCAGCTTTAGGGCGTCCTGTCACTTTAAATCCAAATAATCTGCTGCTGCCCCCCCCCAAACTCAACTTTTACACTCACGTCTGGCTGCATCAGTTTGCATCTGACTGCAAACTGATTTGCAATTAAGCAACTGTACATCTTTAAAAAGCAGAAGTGGAGCCTCCTGCACAACCACCAAAGATGCAGCAAGTTGTTTCTGGACAGTAAGTCGACAACAGAACACTTGTCTCTTCCAGCAGCCATTGTAGAGCGCATACAGCAGTAAAACCAGCTGGCCAAACATACTGGAGCTCAGCCTGGTTTGCTAGGCAATGGGCAGAACTCAGCTGGGGTTGCTAGGCAACAAGTAGTTCCTGTTGATTTCTGACTACATTCTGGAGGTTTTTGACACGGCTCATTTTCCAGACACCAAAAAAACATTAGCTCTTTTTTAAGTGCTGTTTTTAGAAGTAGTAGAAACCCAAATGGAAGCATAAAAGCAAAATGTGAATTTTACATCAAAGGTCCCCCTTTAAGAACCGCCTGCCCTTCTAATATTCAAAGTCCTGTTGGAACTGATGGAAACTTTTATTTTGACAATTCAGAAGCAAATATAAGAAGGAACCGTGATATATTTGCGTTGCTGCAGCTGGAAGTGAAATCGGGCAGAGTGAAGACGGTCAGGCGCTCACCTCTGCACAGACTCCCCGGGGATCCTTCCTCTTCTTCTCTCCTCTCCTCCGTCTGCTCCTCCGTCACTTCCTCCTGGCCTCCCAGCTCTGCGCTTCCCTCCATCACCAGCTTCAGGTCCATCTCCACCTCCCTCAGCCTCATCCTCAGGTCTTCGATCTCTGCTGCACCCTGCGACACCTGCAGCACCAGCAGAGCGCCTTAAAATCTGAGCCGCTTAGATTCAGGATGAAAACGGAGGGTGAAAGCTGGTGGCCTACTTCGAGCCGCAGGACGGACGAACTTTCCTCAAACAGCTGGCAGATCTTCTCCACGGCTTCCTGAGCCAGAGACGCCAGGAGGATGTTGAAGTGCATCACCTTCAGAAGAAAAAGCAAAACGCTCAATTCTGTCAAATAACCAAACATCACAACTGAAATGAGTAGATTTAAAAACACAATAACAGGATGATTTGCAGGGACGCACTGATCCACTTTTTTCACTTCCCATTACAGCTGAATTGACATAAAGTGTTTATTTGTACTGAATTACACTTTTTTACTAACTCTGCACCAGCACATCTCACTTTAATACACCAATAGCTTTGTAATCTAGGTCAAACATGTACAAACAACTTTCCTTTGTTCAATCAGTGTAATTAGCAGTATTATTAATATAAAAGAAATAAAACAACTAAAGCAATAGGTTGACCACAGCAACAAACATTTTTTCAAAAGGTTCAGAAATTGCAATTAGGAACTCTAAATATAATATAAAATAAATGATAAAACATGATGTCGCAAAAAACAAAAAAGTATAATTATTGGTCATGAAACGTGCAATAAAGGTTTTTTAGGTATCAATCAGAAACAAAGTAAATACCAGGTCAATAATGTCATACCGATACTTTTTATAACAAAGGTCTGACTTTTATGTGTTTTTCTGAGTTTTCCCTTTGAATTTAGACAAAGTTTATAGGTATCTACAAAACACGCTAATCCTATATTAATATGATTTGCGTGCACTTTCTCCTGAACAACAAAAAATTCTAAGAATTGTAGTTTGAAAGCAAATAAAAAAGCTATTGGAGGTAGATTTGAGAAACTGCAATATAAAAACAAATTATAATTTCGAGAAAGAAACTAAAACTAAAGTATTTATTTTCTTATCAAAATTATAACATATATCAATATTTCGTATCAATGTTAATGATACTTATCTACTTGGCCTTACTGCACCAGTACAGCACACTTTAATACAACAATGACTTTACAAGATTAGGATGATGTACTGCACTGTAATTTATACATATAATAAACAGAAGCCACAACAAAAAGAATATCTGTAAAAAAAAAGTCAACATTAGTTCTGGTTCAGATGCTCCTAGATATACAAAAGGTAGACAGGCCTCGGCGTGTATGTCCAATTCTGGAAAATAATTAAATTTAAGTGAATTACAGTCTCGTGTTTTCAGGTCATTTTGGCGCACAAATAAATTTCAGTGCAGATAAACCCCCGTATTAAACTCTGAAACAAACAGCTAGCTGCTGTACTTCTATGATCAGCTGTTTGTCTAGATCCCTGGAAACGGGGAAGCGACCAGAACCAGAACCGAAACCAGCGGACTCTCAGCTACCTTCTGATCCAAACAGGACGTCTGTTTATTTTCAGTCCCTGCCGGAGCCTCGTTGGCATCCGAGCTGCCGATAACTTTGTCCATTTCTGACATGGTGGCCGTTACCATGACGTCCAAAATGGCGCAGACTCGCGCCTCTAAATCGGACATGTTGCGGAAATGTACGTGGAGCTCGGTGGGTCCAACAAGTTTCTGTCCGTTTTGTTCCACAACAGTGCTGAAATGTTGTTGTTAGGGTGGAAACCACGCGTGACACCAAGACAGCTTCTTTTTCTTCTTCCTGGTTCACGCCCTTCAAAATAAAACACGCGTCACCACAACGTAACATGTAATGTTGTTTTTTGAAAAATAGAAGCAAGGGAGGGAGTTAACACTTGATTTTTATGCTACAAAATCAGGCTGAGATTTATACTATACACAAAAAGAGAAATTAGAGAGCATGTTATGAAATTTGATTCGCGTTTAGTTTTATTACGAATATTTAAAGCGGAAGCACGGCTCCGTCACAACAGGACGTAGCCGTGTAATGACGGCGAGCGTTGATTTGACCTCAACGCTCTCTAGAGGACAAATCAAGAACTGCAAGACCAAAATTTTAAAAAGTCTAGTTTGTTAAATAGATGTGTATAACTGTTACTCGTCTGGTTTTCTTTATTTATTTAGATCAGTAAATGTGTTGCTTTTTATTTTATTTAACATATTTTGGCCTACTTCATGTTTGTAGGACTATACTGGTTAACTTTTCAATAACTAAATACTATTTTTACTCAGAAATTGCTTTGTATATTCATTCATGCTATGTTTAATATTAATTCAGTTCAAAAATATTTTTTTAATTCCAAAGATAAATTAAATATTGCCTTATCATCCAGCCAGAATCTTATAGCAGTCTGACTCGCACTAAACCTGGAGAGGCCTCTGACTGAACATTGTTGATTTCTCATGAATGCTAGCAGCTCAATATTCAGGGAGCAGAGAAGCAACATGTATGGATGACCCCATCAACTGTTCTCTACTAATCCACCTCCTTTGCTTTGGCCACTCTTGTTTGAATGTCAGACTATCTGATAGTCTGCAGAGCAGGTGCTGTCATGTACATTTGCTATTATTTTCTACTGTATCAGAAAAGAAAGTAGCATAATTTGTCTTTACAAATTTGAAACTGTTTTTACCCGTATTCAATTGGATTGCATAAAAAACTGAAATGACTCAACCTTAGATAAACTATAGATCTAAATTAGGTCTACTATGCAAGACTGACAAATGTTTTGCCTCTTTTCAACAGATTTTGCTCTGTTTCTTTAATTCAGAAGGGAAAAAATAAAACGGCATTACATTCATAAAATGAGGGTTTGCTGCCATCCAATGGTCAAAGGCAGTAACTACAGGGAGTTGAATTCCGTTTTTCTGTGTACAGCTCAGAATTACATTTATCTGAAGAGGTTCTAAAACAAACCAACCCGGTCCATATCCATGTATGTCAGTCTAAATTATTCACTTAACATCAAAAAACTGTAGAATTTTTTACTCTTCATTTGAGATTACCACACATTTCAACTTGCTTAAAGAGACACCCTTTAACGTTTCACCAGCATTACTCTGAGAAGTAGCTCCTATGAGCTCAGCTGATGTTCCTCCACGTGTTTGCTAATTGATTCTGACTAGTCTGAAGGAGCCAAGTGGGGGAGGGTGCTCTGTGAGGCAAAGCTCTGAAGGTTGGAAACTGCTGCAGCTCAGAGGAGGAGCTGTGCCTCAAAGGCGGAGCTAAGGCCACCCAAACGTTTTGCATAGCTGACTGGTTGCCATGGAGATTAAAGTGGTTTTTTTTTCTAATGTGCATGAAAGAATCAAGGCAACACTACAGGTCTTTTTTTAATGAGGGAATAATTTTATAGCATATGAAGCTCAAAAAAGTTAATTTTATGTAATACTGTCCCTGAAATCCACCATAAAGCAACACTTGGAGTTCTTGAAAGTTGAAGTGACAAATACGTGTCAAAAAACTTTTTATTTCTCACATCCATCCATCCTATTTCTCACTGCAGTTATGTTTCCTGAGTAACCTGGAGTCTGAAAAGCCGAGCCCACAGCTGCTGCAGGAGTATGGCCTCTCTCCTGTGTGGACCTGCATGTGGAACTTGACATGTCCAAGCTGCCGGAACCGTGTCCCACACACCTCGCACTCATAGGGTTTCTCCCCCGTGTGGACACGGAGGTGTCGCAGGTAGTTGGTGTAGATACGAAAGTCCTTGCCACACTGCTCGCACTTGTGTGGTTTCTCTCCAGAGTGCTGCAGCCTGTGGGACTTGAGCGCCTGGCGGATGACGAACCGCTTCCCACAGACGTCGCACCCAAACGGCCGCTCCCCAGAGTGGATCCTCTGGTGGTACTCGTAGGTGGCTTTGTAGAAAAAAAACTTGTCACATTGGTCGCAGGCATACTGTGCGGCGCCGCCAGCATGGATCAGCTCGTGCCTTTCCAGCGAAGCAGCTGAGTTAAAGCCTTTGCGGCAGGTGCCACAGCTGAAGGGCGTCACATCCAGCATGGTTTTGTCCCGCCGGTAGATCACCCTGCGCTCGCCTCTCTCCCGACCTCGCCTCTTGGACACCTGCTTCTCCTCGTGTGCGGCTTTCTGATGCTTCTTCAGCTGGCAGTTGTACAGGAAGGTCTTCCCACAGAGGTCGCACATGAACGCCTTGGCAGCACCATGGAGCAGCATGTGCGCCTTCAGCTTGTTGTCCTGCATGAAGGGCCTCCCACATACCTTGCATGCAAATGGTTTCTCGCCTGTGTGAATGCGGATGTGCCTCCGGAGGTTCTGTCGGAGGGTGAATCCCGCCCCACACGTCTCGCAGGTGAATACCTTCCCCCTGTGGACTGCCTGATGCGTCCGGAGCGACCGCCTGCTGGAGAAGGCTTTGCCGCATGCCGTGCAGGTGAAGGGATGCTCACCAGTGTGGACACTACGGTGGCACTGCAGGCTGACGGAGCATCTGAAACTCTCTCCGCACTCTGAACACTTGTGTGGTTTCTCTGCCAGGTGTACCGCCTGATGGGCCTGCAGGTTGTGCTTCGTTTTGAAGGCCTTCCCACAGGACCCGCAGCTAAACGGTCGGAGGTCTGAGTGGACCAGCTGATGTGTCTTCAGATTCATTTTTGTCTTGAACGACTTCTCGCAGCGCTGGCACTGGAAGCTAGCGTGTTTCTTCTCTTCGTGTCGCAGCAGGTGTTTCTCCAAAGTCTCTGCAGTCCTGAACTTCCTGGGGCAGCGGTCACAGGCAAACGGCCGCTGCTCCTTGTGAGTGTTCATGTGCTTTGCCAGGTGAAACCGACGGCTAAACCTCTTCTTGCAGAGCTCACACACAAACTCCTTTCCTTTAGGCTTCAGCACTGCTTCCTGTGTCTTCTGGGATTCAGAGTTTTCTAGTTCGGGGATTTTTGGAGCAGCTAAATCCTCAGCAGTGTCTAAACAGAGAAAAAAACATTTTAACTGCTAATATTACAATGTACATGACTCAAAGTTTCATTCAGAAAATTTGCTAAGCTCTGTAAAGATAAATCTGACCTTCTTCAGCAGGAGGAGACGAAGGCGTCTGAATCGTCTCTCCAATGTCTGAAACAGAAATTAGAAACAGAAGAAGAAGAAGAGCTGAGATCAGATTGAAAGAATGCAGAGTTCAGTTTTTCTGTTTCATGAAAACTCACCTTCCACCGCTGCAGTGGCTGCAGGAGGATTTCCATCATCCATCTTTCTTTTCAGTCTCCCAAGCGGCTTCATGGTGAACACCATGCCGCTCTGTTCCAGCAGCACCGGACCGCCGTCCAGCACGTTCTCCCGCCACAGCCGGGCGTTTTCCAAACCTCCGGCTGTGCTCTTCAGTTCAGCCTCCAGCTGTGTGTTTAGTTTGCGGTTTTCAGCAAGAAGTGACAAGGAGAGCTGCGAGAAAACGCTGCTGATCTTCCTGGCCGCCTCGCTGATCAACATGGCAGCAACATCTGGCTACAGGGAATAAAACGAAGAAAATTCAAGCAGTATTATCAAGTAAATATATCTGATGTTGATGTCATTTAATAGAAATACTATTTAAGTGAAATAAACACAAGAATTTAGGACAACCCAGTTCTGTCTGTGGAAATAATTACTAACAAAAATGTTTCTGGAGAAACTTTTGGCATATAAATACTAAAACTGATATAAAACAAACCAGAAAAACTATCTTCTAAAACTGCACCTTTTATAGTAGCAGCATGTTAGAATAGCTCTGATTTATTATTTTCTAGACTTTTATTTTTTTTCTGTTAAACTGCTGCATGTTTGTGAAACTTTTCCTCTGGTTCTCTTTGCAGTGCATCTGGAAGTATTTATGCTCTCACTTTTGGACAGTTCTTATAATGGCAACATGTAAACGGTTTTACAACAATGTCTTCAGTCAGAGGCTTCTCCCTACTAGTTGCGAAACTGACTGCTACCACAAATCCTTCCTGCCCACAACTCTTTGAAGATATGTGGATTAAGAGTTATGACAGCATTTAATTTTCCTTTGGGATAAATTAAGCATTTTGGGTTTGAAGTCGGTTGAATGTGTTTCATCATCTCAATCAATTGATCAATCAATCAAACTTTATTTGTATAGCACATTTCAGCATCAAGGCATTTCAAAGAGCTTTACATCAAATCAAAAACACAATGCAACATAGACTCAACAATCAAAACAGAACATCAAGTCAGATTCCGTCAATAAATTTGCAATTTATTACGTTTCAAATAAAACTCTAAACAAGTGGGTTTTTAGTTGAGATTTAAAGGAAGTCAGTGTTTCGGCTGTTTTACAGTTTTCTGGAAGTTTGTTCCAGATTGTGGTGCATAGATGCTAAGTGCTGCTTCTCCTCGTTTGGTTCTGGTTCTGGGGATGCAGAGCAGAACCAGAACCATAAGATCTGAGAGTTCTGAAAGGTTGATACAACAACAGCAGATCTTTAATGTATTGTGGTGCTAAACCATTCAGTGATTTATAAACTAGCAACAGTCATCTGCCAGCAGACTACAATAAACACCAGAAAACATTCAATTAAAGACAGTTTAAAAAAAAAAAAATCATTTTAAATAATGTGTGGCATACTTATTGTTAAATAAATATAGCAAAAACCCCGAAAAATTATTTACCTTTGTAAACAGATAAAATGATTTTCCGCAGTTGCGCTTTAAAATTAAGTCTTACTTTCCCTAAATGCTTCAGAAAACTCCGATATCAACTGTCAATAAAACTTTTAAGCAATAAAAATCTCGGTTTGTGCTGCTTTTGTTGAACACAATCCGCCATCTTTGTTATGGCGCCGTTCCGTTACCGCTCTGGGTTTCGTCCCGACGGCACAATCTCCCCCAGAAAACACCGTCTCTGATCCGGGTTTCTAAGAACCGTGAACCCACCTGGCCTCTCGGAGTCCGCTTCGTTTTATCGGTTCCTTTGTCTGAAACTCCGAGAACATCGACCGCTGTCATTATGAGCGTCTCTAAAATGGATTCCACTTCGGAATAAAACACAGAGCTATCAGCCATTTTAAACTTTTTTTTTATGGCTGTCGAAGCAGCAGCGTTTTTCCGGACATGGAATTAACTTCTGTGGAGGTTTTCAAAATAAAACTCGAAGCATATTTTCCGTTTCAACTGTTTATTGAACTGTACTGTACACGGGGGAAGAAATATATTTACAGTCATGTTAAAGAGAATTATTCATTACAAATTATGTATTTCTTCAAGTTCGTTTCTGCAAAAATAACAATTTTGGTTAGTAATGGATTAGGAAAATAAATTACAGTTTAAAGGAAACAGATCAACAGTTTCTTCAAATAAAACAGCTTTAAATGCCACTCCAGGCCATCTGTAGATCTGTAGGCTTATTTTAATTGACAATTTGTGATCAGTCCCTTGCACATGAACTGTCATGACAAATACTTTACAGACATGAACAGATACGCTAAACAGAATCAACAAACATCCCTTTAACTCTATGAAACTATAAATTTAAAGCATTTTTTGTATTAAAAGACAGGAAATCATTCAAGTTTAATCATATGAGTTGGGCCGTCACAGCTGTGCTTCTTGAGCTGCCTTGAATCGGAGAAGCCGTGGCCGCACTGCTGACAGGAGTACAGCTTCTGGCCCGTGTGAACCTGCAGGTGGGATTTCAGCTGATTGGATTGGTGGAACTTCTTCTGACAGTAGCTGCATTCGAAAGGTTTTACCCCGCTGTGGATCCTCAGGTGGCGGTAGAAGTTTCCATCCGTCCTGAACTCCTTATCGCACTGGTCGCACTTGTAAGGCTTTTCGCCTGTGTGGATCCGCTCATGCTGCTTCAGGCTGGCGCCATGGAAGAAGCTCTTCCCGCAGATGTCGCACACAAAGGGCTTGTCTCCCGAGTGGCTGCGCTGGTGGTAGTTGAAGGAGTACTTGTTGTGGAAGTCCTTCCCGCAGATGCCACAGTGGAACTCCTTGTGCTCGCTGTGGCCCTTCTCATGGAGCTTGAGCGACGAAGCGGCACTGAAACCCTTCAGGCACGTTTTGCAGCTGAACGGTTTCACCAGCGGCTTCGGCCTCCGGTTCTGGAGGACGCCGTCTGACACATGGGAGTTATCGGCGTGGACATACCGCTGATGCATTTGCAGCCTGCAGTTGAAGAGGAACGTCTTCCCGCAGAGGTCACACATGAAGGGTTTCCTGGCGCCGTGGACGAGCATGTGCGACTTTAGCTTGTTGTTGTCAGAGAAGCTCTTCCCGCAGTCCTTGCAGGCGAACGGTTTCTCGCCGGTGTGGATGCGCAGGTGCCTCTTCAGGTTGTTGTTGAGGTTGAACCTCGCTCCACAAATGTGACACGTGAAGGGTTTCTCCCCGGTGTGGATGACCTTGTGTCTTTTCAGAGCGGTGCCGGTTCTGTAGGAGCGGTTGCACTCGTCGCAGACAAACGGGCTGTCGCCGGTGTGCTTCCTCTTGTGCACCGTCAGCGAGTGGGCGTACTTGAAGGACTCTTCACACATGTTGCATTTGTACTTCTTGGCATTTGTGTGGACCATCTGGTGGAAGCGCAGGGTGTCCTTGCTTTTGAACTCCTTCCCACACGTGGCGCAGCTGAATGGTCTCTCCTCTGAGTGCACGGCCATGTGGGCCCTCAGCTGCACCGCTGTCTTGCAGGTTTTCTCGCAGTGCTGGCACTTCAACTGCAGCTTCCACTTTTCGTGGCGCAGGAGGTGGTTTTCCAGTGACTGCTGTGCCCTGAATGATTTGCCGCACTGATCGCAGGGGAACGGTTTCGGCAGTTTGGACGTCTGGTGGCGTTTGAGGTGATTCTGGAGCGACTCCTCCTTCCTGTAGGATCTCTTGCACTGCGGACACGGGAATGGCAGCGGGTCCTTCGTTGAGTCGTGACTCAGAAGGTGATTTTCCAGATCTTCCCTGTCTGGGAAACTTTTGCTGCACTGCTCACAGGGAAAGGGTTTTTTGTGTACATTCAGGTGTTTCTTCAGGTCACTTTTCCAGTGAAAGCCGGTGTCACAATATTCGCAGAAGAAGCGCTTTCCTGCTTGAGAGGAGGTTCTCCTCAGGCTTCTTCCCTGAGCTTCACCTGGCTGGACCTGTGCCTCCTCTGCCGAGTTGTTGGATGAAACTGAAAGTGAAATAGAAATAAATTTGTGGTGAATGTTACCTATTCAACCCCTGAAGCTAACAAAGTCATACCCTTTTCAGTTTTATCAGCCTTCCTCCTCCTGCGCCGCGTTACTCCAGAAGGTTCCTCCTCTAAAGAATTCTGTGGCATCTGAAAAGAGATTTGAAGTTTTAAAACTTTTCAGTCCCAAATCAAATCATCTGAAATTTTTTTAGTTGTCCTTACAAACAGTATCAGCTAGTGGTGCAGATATTTTCTAAATTTTGTATGATCAGCTGATATTTACTTGGAAAAACCGATGTTCTCTTCCCCAGCAATGCAATCAGCCAATGTCTCTTTTTGTTAGCAGTTAGCAACCCATTTAGCAACTTGATTGCTACATTTAGCAACTTTTATAACAAAAAAATTGTTTCAAAAATATCATTCTTGGTTAAAAATATCATTCTTGAATTGCAGTCAGGGCCACACAAAATCAGTCCAAGTGCCTCAAATTCTGGGCACCCTGCTGTACTCCATCTTGTCCCTTCACCTTTTCCTGAGTGCAGTAGAGACCGCTGGCGCTGCTGGACTCGGGGCTGGCGGCGTCCTGCGGCGTCAACTCGGGTTTCAGCTCCAGCTCATCCGTCAAAGTCTGGACGAAGACTTCGTTGGCCCCGACCAGCAGCGCCGCGGCGGCGGAGGGAATTGTGCCGACAAACACCATCTGAGCCTCCGCGGGAGCCGAGACGGCCGCGCTCTGATCCGGGGAGGAGGAGACGAAATCTGCGCTACCTGAGGTCACAGGAAGGTCGTTCTGGTCCGGTTCCGGAGATGCCACGCTGCTGGAGCCGACCGGCGCCGACCCATCTGGAATCACAGACAGCAGGGAAACGTCAGATGTGAACTGCTAAACATTTTGGTTAATCTCTGATGAACTCGATTACTAAATTAGGTGATAACTGATTCATCTTGTTGTTTCAGCTCCAGTTCGTACGCAGGCTTCCTTGTTTATGATGTTATTTTCTATTTGTAGAGATGAAGTAAACACACAGTGAACATATATAACCTACTGTAAGAATTGGTTTCTATGGAACTCTGAAAGGCAAGAGAAACCAAATTTTCAAAAAATATTGCAATCTAGAATTTAGATTTTTTTTTTCTTTCCTTTTTACTTGAACATAAATTTTGTAGTTTTTTTCCTCATGAAATGTTTCTTTCCCCTTAAAGAAAAATAATAAAAAACAACATAAAAAAACCCACATTTTTGACTCTTGGTTGTTTGCTGTAGTAATGAAAGGAAAATACTTTTAATAGTGCAAAAGTCTTAAAAACTGCTTCTTTTTTGTTTTTTTGACTCTTTTGGTTGGTTGCTCCAGTGATGACAAAAAAAATATACTTTTAATAGTCAAAACAGCTTAATACAAAAACACAATTTGTCAAATTTTGTTTTTGCGTATTTTTTATGCTCCCCTCCAGGAAAAGCACTTTAATCTAGATTTTAGGAAGAAAAAGAAAATTTGGTCAGACTTATAGGTCTTCAAAAAAACAAAAAAAGGTTTCACTTGTTCTTTAGGTTTTCTATAAGTTTTATAAGGCTTAAGTTGAAAAATTTTAAGAAAAATGTCTCTTCTGCCTACATTTGTTATCTTGCTGGACCAGGCGATATTGCCAAAAACTGATATAAGAATATATTTGTTTAAATACTTTGATAACAATATCACAGGCAATCATTTTTTTCAAAATTGTATTTAGCCAAAGTCTATTTACGTAGTTTATTTTAAGCAACTCTTAAGTATTTTTTTATTATTATTATTTGTTCGTTTAGTTGAGTAAAAGTAAGTTAAATGATTCCTAGTAGTAATTTTTGGCTACTCTAACCACTTTTCTGTAATTGAAACATAAAGTATTGTTTTTGATTAAGCCAAAGGGAGAACCTACTGACTACAGAAGACTCTCACCGGTTGCTGGTCCGTCCTCCAGCTGCTGTTCTGGCCCGTCCTGGTGGGTCTTCCCGGGGGCCTCGCTCATGGTCTTTAGCTCCTGTTCCAGCTGCTCCATGTCTCGGCCCAGTTGACCTACTCTGGCCTCCAGCTCCTGCTCCAGCCGCCCGGCTTTCCTCTGCAGCACGTCCTCCAGCTGCTCCACTTTGGTCCGCAGAGCCTCGTTCTCCTCCCAAAGTTCGGCGAACACCTTCTGGATCTGATCGACCAGGAACCGCTCGATCTCCCGGATCTCACCGAGCTTCGTTTCGTCCCAGTCCGAGTTCCGAGTCTCTCCGAGCCACACGTCCCTGAACACGGACACGGCCGCCCGGAGAGCCACTTCCACCGCGGACGCTAACTCTTTTCCGAAGCGTGCCTCCATTTTTTTTTTTAAATATGGGTATTCAAACCTCGGCTCGTTGGATTCAAGCACATATTTTAACTAAAATACAAACTTTAAATCGCTTTTGCGTGAACTTTAAACAACGAAACGTCTCTGTGTTTAGCTAACACCAACGGTCGGTTCTCTAAATGATAACCTGTGCGACACTGAAACGGCTCCGAACTACATTTCCGCTTCCGCTTCGTTGATGATAAGGCACAATTAGGGCGCACTACTGCCACCTGCCGGATACATTTATCTCCGCAATTTTGACTTAAATTAAAGATCTAATGACAGGACCAAAACTGACATAATTAAAAGTAAAAGAAGAAATGTATATATATTTTGTTTTTTCCATCTTCGTTTTCAGCAGCTGAAATGAAAAATAAATTCCTGACGAATGTGTTTTTCTTCAGTTTCTTAATGTTTTCGTCGAACTATATACATATTTAGTTTTTCCTTTTCCTCATATATGCATTTTCAACATGAGAAATTTACATATTGTTTTTCCCATTGTTGTCAAGAAATGTAGATTTTGTTTTTCCTTTTCCTCATACATGCATTTTTGTCAAGAAATTTATTTTGCATTTCCTTTTTTCTTATTTGTGGTTTTTCATCAAAAATTTTATGTTTTGCATTTTTGTCAAAAAATGTGCATATATTGTATTTTCTTTTCCTTATATTCGTTTTTGTCAAGAAATGTATATACTCTGAGTAAATTTCAGAGAAATTTGACAATTCCAGATATTTGTGATTTTTCAAAAACCAAAATTTTATGATTTTGGTGTCATTAAACCTTGTTTCCGGCTGCCAGGTGAAAGAAAGAAAACACCAGCTCCACTGCAGTGCATGAGTAACCAAAAGGTATTTTATTGGTGATTATATCTGGGGCTGACAGGCCGATGTGAACAGGACGGTAAAGACACACACAGACAGGCAGAGCTCATCCAAACCATGTTCTGTTTTCAGACCAATTCTTAACATCTGTGCCGTGATGTTTAAAAGTAGATCTACAAATATGATTGTTTCATGTGAGGTCATGGTGGCATCGGTGAACTTTGACCTGTGGTGTCAGTCAGTTTTCTTCTGCAAAGTTTCTCCAAATGTTGCTTCCTTTGCCTCCGACTTGTGGCCGTCATGTTCGGCATGCATGTAAATGTTTGCATTGATCTGATATTCACACTTGATCCAGATGCATGGAAACAAAAAAGACAAAATTGTTCTCAAGACAATCTGGGATAAATAGAAATAAAGAAGGTTTTAAAGTCATTTTTTATCACTGGGCTTTGCAGGATTTGGGAAAACAATAAAGCGATTTGTTAAAACTGCAAAGAAGTTTTTGTTTTGTATTTAAAAAATTATTAGAATATTTGAGACCTTGAGGAAATAAAAACATGTTCCTTATGTTGCTAAACTAAAGCAAAACCACATGATGAAACTCTGAACCTGCAGGACTGACCCGCTTCTTTAGGCTCCGTTCGCACCAGAACCAAACTACACAAAAACCACTAATACTCTCTAAAAAGCATTTTAGGAGATAACGCCCCCGCCTGGCTGGAATTGGTACAACTAGCAGAATTTATCGCAACACTTTTACATAAAGTGTTGCAATAAATACAAGAGTTATCGCAAAATAAAATTAATAAATAATGTCACTAACCAAATTTTTAAGTAATAATTGTATGAATTTTACGCAAACCTTCAAAATTAGCCTTGTTTTTATCTGCTGGTTTGGAACGAGTCAATCAAGATATGCAAAGTGAAACTGTCAGATGTTGATGTTACGGTTTTTCCAGTAGTTTAGTTTGTTTGACAGTGCAGTGTGAAAGAGAACCGCAGCAGCTGAAAACGTGACAAATGTTGGGATTTGTTTGGGAACACTGGTGCAAAACTGAGCCAAATCTACCAGACTATCAGATGTTAAAACCTCCTTTGAGTGTAACAGGGGGGTTTTGAATAAGAAATCCTAATGCTAGATTTTAAATCAATGCTCTTAAGTTTTGAAATAAACGGCCGCGGTTCATTTTAAACTTTCTTGGAGTTCCAGGAAACATCGTCTCTGTTTTGATGTGGTGTGAAGGGGGGTGAATGTTCAGGTCACTTTCTCTGCAGGAACTTCCTTACCTGGAGCAGAAAAGATGATAAATACAAAATAAAAAGAAATTAAAATCACATGGTAATAAATAAATGTTTTCTGTGGTGCAATGACAGTAGACGTTTACAATTCCACCAACTTCTATGGCTTTTTGTACGAGTTTCCATGGGATAAACCAAAATTCAGATGGACTGTAAAGACGAGTGAGTCTCATAAAGAAACCATGCAGATGGTTTTATCGCGACTTGACATCATTTATATTCAGTTTGTGATCGGGGAGAAGTTTGGGACTCAGAGGATTTCTGATGAGGGTCTTCACAAAGACTTAAATAAACAAAAACAAAAAAAAGAAATGTTATACGAGCGATTTGTGTCATGGAACATTCCTGGAAGACTGAGGGGACAAACATCCTCACACCAACAAAACCTGAGAGCTGTGGAGACCCTGGGAAAGAGCAGCGGCGCACACATTCAGACATCAACAAGACTGTTCAGTATGAACGACAGATATGTGGGAAATGAATCAGAGATCGAACCCAACAAGGTTTGATGGAAGAGAACTAAAGAGCAGAAGAGAACCGGTTTGTGCCCAGGAGAACCCGTCCATTAAAATCAACAGATTCTGCACTTATAAAGAAACTTGAGATTTATGAAAACCTTGAAAACAAGTTGATCAAAATGACATTCAAGTAGACTTTTTGGATACAAAAATAGAAGATGTAGCCTGTACAGTTCCTCAAAATCGGTAATCTTTATGTAATGAGTAGGTAAATTATGATTTAATGAACGAGGCTCCTGGGATTCGAACGTTAAGGCTATTTTACAATTAGTTCAAAGATTAGCCAACGCTGAAGGGTCAGAAATCCCAACTGCAACAACGAGAGTTTCCGCAAGAAACAGAAGTCACAGGCTGGGCAGTTTATTGTTAGACATTATGATCCATGGTGACAACTGTCAGACTGAAGGAAAACTTTAAAAGTTTTAAAACCATGTACTTAATACTGATTAAAAAAATAAAGTACAAGTAACACTGCCAGTCTGTTTTCCCTGAAAACATTTTTCCCATGTGATAACTGAAATAATCTGATAGCGGAACCAGAACTTTATTTTTTTTAAACAATAATAAGGAATTATTAGATCATATGTATTTATCTTTCTCTTCTGCTCTTTTCTTGAATCATGAAACATTAGAAACTGAGAACAGTTCTGGTGCTGCTTCATGCATGGAAACATTTTGATGGCGTCACAACAAAACCAGGAGTAAGGAAACAAAACAAAACGAAACGATTCCACCTTCTGGGACCATTTCCTTCTCTCTTGATTTCTGAGGATTGATAAGAGATAGTGGGCCATGTCTCCACTTACAGACAGACAGACAGACAGACAGATAATTACAGTAAATAGGACAGTCAGAGTTACATACAGGTACACTGCAAAATAATTAAATCTTACCAAGTATTTTTGGTCTAGTTTCTAATACGGATGCCTGAATACAATTGAAATACAGCAAAACTAACTGACAAGTAACTTTTCATCAAGATGTAGCAGCTTGTTTTATAATAAGCTACCAGTGGAACTAGAACATTTGAATCAATATTAAGGAATTATTGAATTTCAAAGAAGCCGCTGCATCATGATGAAAAGTTAAATTAGTTTTGTCTCTATTTCAAGTCCACTGAGATATTAGCATTAGAAACTAGACCAAAAAACTTGGTAAGATCTTGTGTTTTTGCAGTGTACAGCTCATCTCAGAAAACAAACCGACATGGAACAGCATGAGCTACGTTTTACCGCGCTACCAGCAATCAGTAACAGCCTTTGAATTAAAGTGATGCTTGTGTTTCTCCTACTTTGTTTTTGTTAAAAAAACGTCATCCATTTGCAGTTCTCTCAAACGGCCACCAGGAGGCGACAGAAAAACATCAAATCCGTCCTGTGGGTGAGCCGGGTCAGTCTGTTGCTCTCCATCCAAGCCCAGCTGCTGGAGCGAAGAAGAGGGGCCTCCACCGTCGGTCTGTGGCCCCGTCTCCTGTCCATCCAGAGTTCGTAGGTTTTAATCCCAAAACGTCTGTCGCCAAGCTCATTTCTTCTTCTTCTCTGAGCGTTTTCCGTCCGACTTTCCTGCCCGATCTGACTTCTCTGAGCGTTCCCCTCGCTCCCTCTCCTTTTCCTTCTCTTTCTCCTTCTCCCGTTCCTTCTCTTTGTCCGCGCGCTCTATCCGGTCTCCACGGTCGGAGCGCTCGCCGCCGCGGTCTGACCGGTTGTCCACCTTGCTGCCGTCTCGTCGCGTCCCTTCGTCGGTGGATGAGGTAGTTGGTTGGGGCTGGCCCCATTTGGCGATCTCCTCGTGCTCTGAAATGCTGGCGGTGATGTTGTTCACCCACGCTTTGAGGTCCTCCTGTGAGGACACGGACGAACAAAGTCAGCCGTTTGGATCGAGACACAACAAAAACCAACACTAAGGAAATCTCACCTCGTCTTTTGCATGAAACAGAAATTCACTGCCATCCTTCGTTCTGCAACAGGATAAAAGAAGGTTAAATGTTCCAGTGATGTAGATCCAAACTACAGACTGATAGCTGGTAAGGTTACAAGTTTCTTATTTAAGACACAATAAAAAAAAATAGAAGACAAAGTTTAGTTTGAATATTTTCAGAATTCAAGCAGCGACCCGACACGTTGTTTGGTGTCACAACTTCATACTAAATCTCCAGAGTTCCCAGTTCTTTCAGCCGTTTCTAAATTACAAATACAAAATCCTGAAACTACTGGATGGATGGATGGATGGATGGATGGTTGGATGGATGGTTGGATGAGGAACAATGGATGATGTCACTCAGCAGCTCTCAATGCTAACATGTCATGCTGAAACATTTATTGTTTTCCCCTCCAGGGGTCTTTTTTGGGCTCTAGTGTCCCTTATATGACAGTAGACTGACAGGAAAGGGGGAAGGAGCGGCAAATGTCAGTTGGGTCCGGGAATCGAACCCACGACGGCCGCATCGAGGACTCAAGGCCTCCAAATGTGGGTCGCGCTATCCCCTACGCCACCACAGCACGCCCCAACATGCTATCATGCCAGCTGAAACCAAACATGGCGGCCGGCCCTCACTTGAGCGTGAAGACGTTCTTCTTCTTCTTGTATCCATTGGTGACGTCGCAGTGGCAGTGGGACAGGCTGAGCAGCGGCTCGTTGTTGTAGGGCGTCGTCGTGTTCTTGGCGTCCTTGTAGAAGCCCAGCTCCCCTTTGTTCAGCACGCAGTACAGGTTGACCCATGACCTGCTGTGGTGCGGGGAGACAGGGAGAGGTAGCAGGAGGAAGAGGAGGAGGGGGAGGGAGGAGAAGTGACGGCATAAGGGGAGGGGGGGTGTTGGGGCAGGTAGGAAGGGGAGAATGGGAGGAGTCAGGAAGAGCTGCAGAGACTCTGTTGCTAGGCTAACACCTGACTCACCTGACCAGAGCAGACAGGTAGGTAGGCAGGATGGACCAGCCCCAAGAAGGGAGGAGGATTTACACTGCTGAACAAACACAAATGAACGGACGCACACACGGATGACCTGGGAGGGGGGGTGGAGCGGTGGAGTGGGAGGGGAGGGGCGGAGCTACGTACGGCTCGGTGATCCAGCGTGCGGCGCCTGACTATGACTTACCTTGGAGGAGAACGGAGGGAGAGCCGGAAGCACAGCGGGGAGAAACACAGAAACAGAAGAAGAAGAGTTTGGTTAAATGCAATTTTTTTTCAACTAGGTTACATCTGTTGAACCAAGAGGTGTCCAAAATGAGGCCCGGGGGCCATTTCTGGCTCTTGGACTGACATTTTTGTGGCCGTTTAAGAGTAAAACAGATTTGACCCGTCCATCACAAATGATTGATAAAAATGAAGAATTTATATTTTTAATTAGGGTACAATTTTTATCAACATAATGTTTTTACAGTGAAAAATGTTGAGTTCAACAAAAAGTGTGGCTGGACAATAAATCAATAACAATATAAGTTACGACAGAAAAATGATCAATATCAATGGATATTCAATAATGTCAATGAACACTGATCCAGAAACGGACGGTATTCTGGGAGATGTAGGCATAATAAAGACGTTAGCTGCTAAACCTAGCCAGCTAAGTTAGGTTGGTGGTCAGCTAACTCTCTCACTCTATGGTTGCCTAGCAACAACCTGCTGGGTAAGCAGCAGTTTGAAGTTCCACCCAGCTTTGGTTACCTAGCAACAATCTGCTAACTTGAGCAGCAGCAGTTTGAGGTTTTGCCTCATAACTGCTTAAAAATCAAAAACATTCGACGTGAAGTGGAAACTGGAAAGGTCACACTGCCAGTTTGGCAATATTTCAGATATTTACAACAAAAAACTAATCAATAATTGTTGATTGACTGATATAAAATGTTTATATTGTGATAGGTTTTTCAGCCATACCATCCAGCCCTAACAGCTTTTATTTAATTTATTAAAGCTTTTTGGAAGAAAGTGCCCTAAATCCTGTTCTTATAACTGGCTGCATTTCCATTACAAATATTCACAAAACTTTGTTAATAACATTGAAAAAAAAAACTATTTCACTTTTACAGCGTTTCCATTAAACAAGAAATTAAATTATGAACACACCTGAAAAAGTTTCTTTATGCGATAAGTCATTAAAAAACATAATCCTAAAACAACTTCTTGTTGGGTTCTTCATAGTTTCTGTCAGCGGTAACATCCGATTTTGATGACTTGACTTATGTGATGCAAAAAAAGTTTTTCTTTTAAGCAAATTTACTTTCAAAATGTCAAATTCCGCCATTATATGATCAATGGAAACGCAGCTGTTTAATTCAGTTCAAAGGAATTTGGAAATTAATTCAATTTATTTGGTGGGGACAATAAACCTTAACTAACATTTTGTAAATGTGCCAGAATTAGCTAAAAGGCTATTTTTAAAAACAATAAATAAATTTATTTTTAACTCAAATTATTTTAAATGGTAGATTTATTTTTTTATTTTCGCTGCCATTTCCTGAAAAAAAACAAACAAACAAACTGTATTTGGTTGATTTTATTTATTTTTTTTTGACCTGTCAGTTCTTTTGGCTCAACAATTTTGGCCAATGTGACAAAAAGTTTGGACACCCCTGTGTTAAAGCGACCACATGCATGAAGCAAATCAACTGAGAGGAAGCATAGAGACTGTGCAAAAATCTTAGACCTATTAGATATTTGATTGATCCACCAATGAGAAGCTTGATTTTCCATAAATAATTTACAGAGGTGATCTCAGCTTCCGTCAGCTGGGAGAAAATAAAGGAGGGAGAATCTTCATTGTCAAAAAATGGAAGCTATTTCATAAAGTCTGATGCTATTTCATGTGAAAACTAACCAATTTAACCTTTATCTCAAATGAAGGAAACATTTATAAGGTGATGGCGTTAAATTTAGAAAATTAATGCTGCATTAAAATAATAAACGAGTTTTAAGGTCTTAAACGTCTGCACAGTACTTGGAGGTAATAAAATGGAGCTTTATATTCTGATAAAACATCTGCAAACGAGCAAAAAGCTAAGGTGCATATGAGAAACTGTTTGTAATTAATGAAAAATTTGGTGAGCAATAAAAGATTATGCCAAAATGGAAACAATGTGGAAAAATAAAGCACACCCTTGCAGGTTTTATAGTATTTAAAAAGGAGCTTCTGCCTCACAGAGCGCAATTCTTCCCATCAGCTCCTCCAGACTAGTCAGCAGCAATTAGCAAACACCTGGTGGAACTACGCGCCTGCTGAACTCATTATATGACCTGAGAGCGGCTGTAAACGGCATAATAAGGAGCATTGTGTTGATAATGTGCTGAAGGCAGATTGTCAGATGGATTAGGAACTTCTTAAAGAGACAGAGACCCAATTCCACAGCAACTCTCTGTTTTATAGCAATTAAAGGTAAGATAATAGTTTGATTTTGACATAAAATGGCACTATGTGCCTAGAAAACACATAATACCGTCCCTTTAAGTCTTTTTCCTACAGTGGCTGACAGGTGTAAACGCTTCACAAACACTTAAATGAGGTAAACTCCAAATAAACAAATACGCTGCAAACAGTGAAGAGCAGGTAGAAGTAAAAGAGGAAATGCTGCAAAAACAGCAGCAAGAATGAAACTGAAAAGTCCTCCATGCCACTAGGGGGAGCCAACCAACCATCTAATAAGATGGGACCAGACCCTCAATAAAGCTGGAATATATTGTCTTTTACAATATTATAAAACATCAACATTATTTATGTTGGTAACATTACCAATGCCAGACTCCCCCTAGTGGTCTGGAGGACTTCCATTTTGTGGAGTGTTTTATATTTGCTGTGCTTGCAGAATTTTTGTTTGTAGCATTTTTCTGCGCTGTAGTCCACTTCCTGCTTTTGAAGCGGCCTCTGGTCCACTTGGCCTTCACATATGCATTTGAACTGAACCAGATATCACTTCAACCAAACCGAGGCTGAACCAAACTTTCTAGGCTTATTAAACAATGACAGTGTGTGACTGGTTATGTGGTTTTGTACAATAAAAGCTTGTAAAACCTGAGAGATAAAGAAGGGTGTACATTCTTTTTCCCATCAGAGAACTAAACAACAATGAATTCAATCTAAAAGCACCACATTCAGCAGGTTTCATCAGAATATTACTACGCACAGAACCACAGAGTGACGGTTTGTAGAGTCGCGACGTAACGGTGACGGGTTGAATCCCAATGATTCAACACTGGATTCAAGCCATTCACAGTTGTGCTTTACCTTTCCATGTACATAACAGGGCATGTACATATGGCCGCATTCATCCACTGTCGTGAGTGGGCGCATGAGGGGCGTCATCCGTTGCTGGAACTGGATGAGCTTTTGGCTGTGGGTGATCGGACCGGCCACCAGAGGGCGGTGGAGAGCGGGTCAGAGTGGGGGCTCGTCTGGTGAATGTGTGTGGGTTTGCGAGCGGATCGGTCCGCTCTCGCTGCACTCTTCATCCAGCCAGTTAGTCAGCGAGTGAAGCAGCTGCGTCGGCTGCGTGGCGTTCAGGTTAAGCATCATGCGTGGAGTTTCATCATGCTGTGGGGAACTTTTTTATTTCATGTAACTGTTGTCCTCACATTCTGAATGCAACAAATCAGATATTTAGATACACAGCACCCTTAGATGTTACCACACCCCTGGTAAAATGCAGCTTTCTATTCATACAGTAGAAAATAAAACTCAATGTTAAGTAATAATATTTTTTTTTACTTTTCTTTTTTCACAAAAACTTTGCTTTTTGTTCTGGTACGACCCAAAATCTGATGCACAAACATCTGTAAACAACTGCAGTGGATGAATTTTAATACACTTAAATCCAGCAAACATTACATATAATTAATATAGTTTTTTTTCATACAAAGGTTCTCACTGGAACCGTTGTTGTGCGTTTCTGGTACGCCGGTAAACCTGACGCACCATGACATCCGCTAACAGCAGCAATGGACGACAAAGCTGCTTCTCTCGGCTCACTGGGGGTTAATTTTTGCTTCAAATAACGATCTGATTGGACGAAGAGAAATACTATTGTTGTGTTCAAGTTGTGCTAAAAGGAGTTAGACTATCAGAGAATAAACAAGTATTTAGTTAGCCAGCTAGAAAAAACTACAGAAAAAAAATCAGATTTCAACAAAAAAAAAAATACTTGAAAGATCAGATTTCAGAAAAAAATCTGAAAATCAGATTTTATATATAAAAAAAAAAAAAAAAAAAAAAAAAGATTTCAGCAAAAAAGAAAAAAAAAAACATCCAACTCGTGTGAACGTTACGAATACCCGTTAAAAATCACCTTCCAGTCGATCAACGTTTTCTCTCACATTTTTACCAGGGGTAGAGTAAGTGCGGAGGCGCTGTGGCTGCATGACTCTTCTGCTTTAAAATAAAAAAACCTCAAAACCTGCCTGAGCTCCTAAATCTGTGAACTCCATTTTGAAATCTGGCTGTAATGGAGGACGGAAGACCTGAATGCTGAGCAGAACCACAGCTGGACTTTGGTTCGGTTGCAGCTTGTAAGGACCACATGTGAGCCGAGTCATGCATCTTCCTAACACGTCAGATGCAAAAGTCGTAACTCTGCATGCTGAATTTGCGCCCCGTTGCCATCGATTGATCAATTAACACAACAGGGATTATTAAAGCCAGAAGAGATTTTAAATATTCCAACCATTTATAGTTAAAACTCAAAGGAAACTTTTGGGAATTTGGAAATTGGAGTTCGTTAATTTGGATGGTCATGACAGCAGGGAGCATCCTGCGTGTGCTGGCGGCCCGCCGGGCCCTGAAGACCCACCTGTTGGTGCTCTTCTTCATGCTCTCGATGTCCAGCTTGCGGAACAGGAAGCCCTCGTGGTGCGCCGTGTGGGTCGGCGGCTGCGGCGCCGCCTGGCTGCTCTGGGCCGGAGCCGATCGGGAACGCCGCGTCGTTTCTCCCGGCTCTTTGGGGCGCGGCCGCCGTCTGGGTTTGGGTCGGTCCCGGGCTCTGGGCCGGTCCGGACGGGAAGACTTTTCTGGCAGACCGTTGGGCAGGCGGGGAACCTCGCCACGCGCCTGAGAGCGAGAAGGAAGAAGGTTCATTGACTGATAATTAATTGATAAGCGGCCATTTTCTTTAAAACCAGTCGTCTGTCTATAACATATTTATCATAATATTCTGAATTGAACAAAAATATCATCAAATTTTAACATTATTTTGTGTCAGCTGTGCTAAATACTGACTGAATAAACAGAAACCTGTGGTTTTCTCACATTTTTACACTTGGACATATTTATAAAAAATAACAAAAGAGGGAAACTGTTGGATTGCTGAATAAAATAAATGATGAAAAGTGTTTTAACTCACGACTTCAACAGTGTGTTAGAGTCATTCTAGATGTCAAATTTCTACCAAAAATCTCAGATAACCGAGAAAAATCAAGGAAATTTCTGAGGTTGAAAAGTAAAAAACTTCTACAGAACTAGATTAATCTTGAAAATTTTAAACTTTTGAAACTGAAATTATTATTGTTTTTTAAATTTCTGTGATTAATCTAAAAATTTCTGAATTTTTTCAAGAAATTTTTTGACCTTTCAAACTCCAAGTTTTTTCTAGGAATAAGAGCAGCCGTCCCCCACTCAGCTCCTTCAGACTAGCCAGCAGCAATTAGCTGAGCTCATTATAGGAGCTACTAATCAGAGCAACACTGGTAAAAACGTTGTTAAAGGGTCAATAGAGGAGCCATGTTGGGATGACTTCCTGAAGGCGGAGCTTCCAAAAGAGCTTTTAAAGAGACAGAGGCCCAATTTCAAAGCATTAAATTATGAAGTAAAATGTTAGCATTATGATTACAACTGATGTTAACATAGTTACTTAGTTATGATGTAAACTGGCACTATGTGCCTGGAAAACACATAATACCGCAGGAAACAGAAAGAAAACTGTGACAACTTTGACCTTTGAATATAGACTCCAAACCTGTGCTGCTTCTCTTTCTTGAAGCTGCTCTACAATTTCTGCCATGGTGGTTCTCTTCTCTCTGTGGAAACAATCACAATCACATTTATGTTGGTAAATAATATGTTTTTGTTATTTTAGCTCCACTTCAGTGGTTGGTGTAAAGTCTGGCTCTCTGAGGAGTTTTTGATCTCACCCTCCAGTGGAGCGCCGGTCGGATTGCTCCCTCCCCACGTCATTGTCGCTGGACTCCTGCCTCTCCACTCGGTGGCGCTCTCTCTCTCTCCGCCGGCCTTCATGTCCTTCCTGTTCGCTGGACGTCTGCCTCTCCAGCGTCCGCCTGTCGCGCCGCCCCGCCTGCTCCCTCCGGACTTCCTGCGGCAGCTCGTCGCGCCGCGCCTGGATCAGCTGCTCGCTGGACAGCTGCCGCTGGTACGCCTGGACCTGCGGCTCGGCTCGGCCCAGCGGGTCGGTTCTGGACCCGCGGGGCCCCCTGGTGGGCTCGCTGTGCAGCCGCTCCCGGCCCGGCTCCTGGAGCACCACCTCCGCCATCACCGCCACCTCTGCCCGCTCCTCTCTCTCCCTCCCTCGCTCTCTCCCTCGCTCCAGGCGGCTCGCCACGATCAGCGGCGTCACCGCGTCGTCCAAGTGTTTGATCTTCGGTTGCCGTAGATACGGCAACGTCTTCGCCTCCGGCTGCAGGTAGCTCATGGCTTTTGTCGCCTGCTCCTTCGCCGTGCTGGCGCTTTCCCGCATCTGATTAGCCGACACCAACATGGCCGCCGTGGCGACGGAGGCGATGGATGAAGCGGCCGGCTGGACGGCCACCACGCCGCCGTGCCGGTAGCCGGAGCTGTTGACGACGGCGGAGGCGAGCCGACGGGCGGCCGCCGACGGGGACGGCGTGGGCGTGGCGGGCGAGGGCGACGGCGGCGTGGTGGCTTCGTTCTGCTCGTAGATGGTCTGCCTCATGACGGGGGAGACCGGGAGGCGGGGCAGCGTGGCCGGACCCGGCGCCGCGTCCTGAGGGTCCAAGAAGACTTTACGGCCCAGCAGCGGCGTCGGCGGCAGCTTGCTCTGCTCCGCTCTCAGCTTTTCCACCTGGAAAAGGTGAAAAACAAAACAAATAAACTAGTTTAGAAGTAAAATTAAGCTTCATGTTGTTTGTAAAAAACAGAAAACAAAAATAATTTCCTGCTGTGGAATAAATAAATAAAAATAAACAAATATATTAGAGAGAAAAATAGGAAACTCCAGAAGGTTCAAATATAAAGGTTATATTTCACAGAAGCAAGAATAAATGTAGTTTAGAGTCAAAATGAACTAAATTCAGGTTTTATAGTCTGTCGTAAAAAAAAAACTTATTCATTTTTCAGTCATATTTTCAACAAACTTCTTTTATAAATGTTACAGTTTTAAACTAAATATTTAGTCTGAGGGTTGATATTCAGTTGCCATCTTAAATATTTAGTTTGAAACAAAATATTTAGGTTCAAGCTAAATAGTTAGCTTGATGTATTTAGTTAAATGTACAGTTTGTAGATACAAAATATTTAACATATTTAGATCAGAGCTAAGACATTCATTTTGAAGCTGAATATCTTGTTTGCAGGTAAATATTTAAGTAGCAAGGGATAAATTTAGCGTTTTTCAAACTATGTATCTACCTAAATATTTAATAGTCAAACTAAATGCTCAGAGCTAAATAATAAGTTAATATGTAAATTCCCTAGCTGAAAAGCGGTTTCAGTATTTTGCAGCGACTCGTGTTCATGGCGGGTTGTACCGTAGTGAGACGCCGCAGTGAGCTGAATCTCTCCTCCCAGGTGGCGGCGGCTTTCCGGAAAGCTTCGTGTCGGCGTATGAGCTGCTCCACCTCGTCCACGCTGCCGCCCAGCTCCTTGCTGCTGATCAGCGGTTCCTGAGCCGTCAGCCAGGCCTCCGCCACCATCGCCTCCTGGGCGAACTGGTGAACCTCCAACACTGGTGGCAAAACAGAAGCAACAGGCAGAGTTTTTAAGAACAGAAAGTGTGATACCGTCTCCGTTTACGACGGGTGTTTGTGCTCACGTTGCTGGAGGAACTCCCAGTGTTTGTCCCACTTCTCTGAAAGCTCACGCTGCTTCGCGATCACCTTTTCCAGCTTCTCCTTGATCTGAAATTTGAGAGCAAACATCAGAATTAGAAATCTATACAGCTCATTTTTGGAAAATGTTAGCATTTACGTCAAATACACCAGATTAAAACTAATTAGCGGCAGTAATTGGAATTAATAAGCTTCTTACAGAAATTGGGAGTTAATTTTTCAGTCATATTTTCACAATGCTGTGACAGACTGGCAAACAGAAAATGGATGGATGGATTTTCACAATGTTCGTCATTCATTTATAAATGTCACAATTTCTAAATATTTAAGTTAAAAAGCTACATAATTAACCAACCAAATATTTAGGTACAAGCTCATTTTTTAAAGATTTAGCTAGTTCAGAGCTGGTAAAATATTACGCTAGCTCTGAGTTAGCAAAATATACAGCTAGCTCAGAGCTAAATATTTAGCTTGGAGCTAAATAGTTAGCTTGCACACTAAACATTTATAATAATAAATATTTAACTTGTTTACTAAATATTTAGCTCAATATTCAAATATTAAGCTAGCTCAAAGCTAGCTCAATATTTAGCTAGCTCAAAGCTAATGAAATATTAACTACTTCAGTACTAAATATCTAACTAAATAATGCTAATCTATTTAGAAGGAAACACTAAATATTCATGGAGATAAACATTTTGCTTGGTTATTAAGTATTTAGATTTCTAACTCACTATTTAGCTTCAAACTAAATATTTTAATATTTAGGTAGCTTAATATTTAAATATTTTGTTTGGAGCTAAATAGTTAACTTGCATACTAAATATTTATGGAAATAACTAACCAAATTTTAGTTAGCAAACTAAATATTGCTTATTAAATATTTCGCTTACTAGCCAAATATTGAAACTAAATATTTAGCTTGCAAAATAAACATTTTGTTTGGAGCTGAATATTTAGTCTGCAAACTAATAATGGGCTAAAGACTATAATAAATCTATTGTAAAAATGTTGTGGTAGGAAGCCTGAAACGTGACCTTGATCAATTCTGGTGAAAATTGTCCACATCCTGTAGAATATGAGCATCTCCTCTGATGTCGCTGCATCATTTTTCTAACACTGATGTCTGCTTGCGTTATTTTTAATGTAATCTCACCTCCTCAGCTGCAGGGTTTCTAGCAGCCAGCAGCATTTTTCCCATTTCGATGCACTCCAGCGTGCTCTGGCTGCGGGCCTCCACTTCGCTCTTCAGGCTCTGGTGGTAGTTCATCAGCACCTCCACCGACGACACGTCCCTGCAGGAACCACTGAACCATCACATCTGCTCTGCATTTACAGGCCACCATGTTGCTCTAAGCCTTTTGACAAGTGAATATTCGTCAGAACTAAACATTGCATCACAGTTTAAACATAATGTGGGTCAGTTATCAAGTTACAAAAGACAAAAATGGGTGTTTATTTTTCCAAATCCCATTTTCACCATGTCAACTGAATGACATTGATAAAAATGTAGCTTTAAAATAAATATTTAGTTAACAGGCTGAAGATCTAGTTTGCATCTACATATTTATCTTATACACTATTTCACTTGCCAATTACAGGATGCGGACTATCAAAATAAAAGCTGAGTGTAGCAAACATTTAAAGAACACCTGCTGATGAGATGGTACAGTCTGCAGGTTCACTGGTAGACCAAATATTTAGCTTCAAGCTGAATTTTTCATTTGAAGCTAAATATTTAACTTGCTAACTCTTCATTGGCTTTTAAAGCCAAGTCAATCTAAATATTTAACTCAGAGCTAAATGTTTAGCGTTTCTGATTGGCTTTGGATAACTTAGCCGATCAGAAGTTAGCAAGCTAAATATTTACCTCAGAGCTAGTTTGTAGCTTGATTTTGAGCTTGAAGCTAAATATTCAGCATGCCAACCTCTGATTGGCTTTGGATAACTAAACCAATCAGAAGTGCTTAGCATCCTCGCACCAGGAAGCTCCACTCTGAAGGTTCAGGGTAACACGAACCATTTTTATCTGCCTCACCACGATCATTTTCTGGGGCAAATTTCTTCTCTGGCAGTTTTTTTTTCTCTGGTTATGGCATTAGCAATAAAGCTAAAACCTAGTTATTTAATCTGCCAGCTTTTTTTCACAAGGTTGCAGAATTAATTAAAAAAACATAAATAATTATGGCAATAAACCTCCAGCTGTTGGAGTTTTCTGCACACCTGGGTTTCTCCCCGGTGCCGATCTGACAGATGATGGACTCCATCCACATGATCTGATCCCGGACCATGCTGAAGAACCTCAGCTTGTCCGTTTCCGTGGTGATCTGCAGCCGGCACTCTTCGCAGGACGTCAGCAGCTCCTTCCAGCACTGCATCACTTCGTGCTCACGGCAAGCGATGGCTTCGGCCTTCTCGCCTGCGTACACCGTCCTCAGCTGGGCCGCGCTTTCCTGCAGCTGACGCACCTGGGGAAACAACGTAGCGATGAGTAAACGGCCTGCGGTGGAGATCAGAATGACGCAGCGAGCGCAGCAGCTCTGGACGTTATGGGGCTGTGCACAGAGCAGCTGTGCTTTCTCCATGGGTCCTCAGGAAAATTAATCACTTTCTCTGCACTGCAGGTTCTTACACAGAAATTTGGTAGTTTTGTCAGAACAAACTTCACTGTAAAAACACAAAATCTTACCAAGTATTTTCAGTCTCTGGTCTACTTTCTAGTACAAATATCTTATTACACTTGAAATAAGACAAAAGTAAGATTTATTTATTTCACTGATTACATGGGAAAATGTCTTCTTATAAGTGAATAAACCTGCCAGAGGAACTAGAACTCGGTTGCTAGGAGACGAGCTGGGCTTGGACTACAGTTGCTAGGTAACGGCACAGTTACAGTTGATTATAAACTGGAACTTTTTCCATCAATAAGGAATTATTGACTTAAAACAAGCTCATATTTCTTGCTGAAAAGTTAAGTTTTGTCTTATTTCAAGTGTGGTACAATATTTCTACTAGAAACCAGACCAAAAATCCAAAATACTTGGTAATATTTGTGTTGGTGAGGTACCAAAGTAATTTAAGAGATTTAAAATAAGTATTCATTTTAATAATAAATTAGTCTTAAACAAAAGCTACAATCTCTGAATCAAAGATTTTGATAGGAACATTTTTCCATTTTTAGGAACAAAATATATATGCAAAAAGTCTATGGTTACAACAAAAAACACTTTTCAACCACGTTTAAAACATAAAATCTTACCTAGTTTAGTTTCTTTATTCACTTAAATTAAGACAAAACTAACTTAAGTAACTTTGGAGCAAGAAGGAGTTTATTTAAAATAAATTATTCCTTAATATTGATGAAAGAGTTCTAGTGCCACTGGCAGGTTATTTCACCTATAACAAAGGAAAAATGTTAAATAATGTAGAACTTTTTTTTATCTATCTTAAGGAATCTATTGACTTAAAACAAGCTCCTTTTTGCTCCAAAGTTACTTGTAAGTTGGTTTTGTCTTAATTCAAGTGAATAAAGAAACTAAACCAAAAGAACTTTGATGTTTTGCTTTTGCAGTTGAGATAGCAGTATTTATTTTTGTCCAGGTTTGTTTCATTAGTTGTTTTTTTTCCATTATCCTAAAGCATCGTCTGATTTTCATTCGTTAATTTTTGGTAAATTTGAATCTATTATTGCTTCAAGTTATTTCAGTGACCTTTTTTTAACAAACAGGAACCAATAATTTTATCCGTCTATGTAAGTACTGCAGAGGTTCTCCTTGGAATTTGGTAAATTTAGACAAGAGTTTCTCTTTAATTTTTAATAAGTCTGACTTTCCGTTCACTTTCTCTTCACGTTCGTACAGGACTGTAAATGAAGGTTTAAAAAGTCAAACAAGAAACAATGTAAAGCCTCCCACCAGTTTCCAGATGTAGAGCGCATAGATGCCAGGACAGGCAGCGAGTGTCTGCTGTACCTGAGTGACCAGCAGCTGGATGTCCTGTTCGAAGCTCTGCAGGAGCCTCTGCAGCGTGCTGGTGTTGGATGTGCTGCCCTGCCGAGCCCGGACCTCTGGGAGCCGCCGGTGCTTATCCTCAATCTGGGCCAAGATCTGGAAATTAAGAAATACCAAAACAATAAAGACCTAATACACTTTAGAATCAAACAACTAGAGTGCTTTGCAGAAATTTTAAAAAGAAAGATTCTTTATTAAGCCTGTTTTCACATCTAGCCAGTAGAATCAGTTTGATTGAGACCAAAGTTGCAGCTTTTGTTACGTTTCCAGCTGCTGTGGTTCACTTTCACAATACAAACTGACAACAGACCCAAACTAATTGAAAATCGTGTTCCCCTCTTCACCTGTGGTGGCGCTGTCCACAGGACTACTGAAGGAAACTACATGAAAAGAACTGAGAGCAACTTCCTTCTTTACAAAATAGAAACAGAAATGGAGTGGTGGCAACTTTTAGCAGTTGTAGGATTTCTCTTTTGTCTTTGGTAAAAAACCATGAGACATTTTTACCGCTAGCCTAAGCCGTTTATTTTGGTTGTATTTACCCATAATGCCTTGTGCTGTAGACCACTTCCTGCTTTTGGAGCAGTCTCCAATACGCTTGGCGTGCACATATGTTTTCAAACTGCACTAGAGTTCACTTCATCAGAACCGAGACGGATGTTTGTAGGTGGACCAGAGTTCATTTTTATTAATTTGTGTTTGGATTTTGTTTGTAAAATGCTAAATTGTTGAGATAGTTAATTTATATTTTACTATTTTTGATTTAGTCGTCTACTAACACACTGCGTTTCCATTGACCGTAAATCTGCATAAATTGGTATTCCGAAATTAAATTTGGTTAACAGAAACATGGCAATTTTGGGAAAAAAAACAAACAAAAAATCAAATTTTTTGATAAACTTTTAGCCATAGGTGGTTTTTTGGTTGTATCAAAATAGATTTATTTTGCAAAACTGCAATGGAAACTTTTTTGGAATCACAGGAGTCACATTATCAATAGCAGGATGTTACTACTGGTAGAAATGCCAAAGAAGACGACAGGAAGTTGTAGGAAGATGATGGTTTCTTTTAGTATTTTCTGGTTCCACCAGAGAGCTCACAGCACCACAAAGTTCAAAAGATGTTTTTATGCCATTCCAACGTGTTAAACCCATGGCTCTAATATAAAATGGCCGACTACAATTTCCCCAAAACACATCTGCTCCAACACCTCAGGGGGCTCGACGCTCACACATATAAACAAGACGCAAACATCTCCTCTGATTGGCTGATAGATGATGAACGCTCAAGTATGAATATATTTCCTCCAACTGACATGATTTTTAATGAGTTGTCGTGTGACTTTAATTACATTTCTTATTTAATGGAGACACCGCAATTATGGAATTGTGGGGGTTTTTTGACACTAGCAGAAAATCGACAAAGACTTACACAGATTTGAAACGGAAACTCAGCTACTGTCTTTGTTTTACCTCTTTGCAGTCGGAGAAGAACTTGTGCAGCTGGTGAGAAGCAGCGAGCATCTGCGCTCGGGTCTCCATGAGCTCCAGCAGGTCGGCCCAGGCCTCGTTGACCCCGTCCTTCCACTCGGCGATGGTGGCGGCCTCAGAGTGACCATAGTCAATGAGCTCGTCCACCATCTGATTGACGGCCGTCACGCGCTCCTGCCCCACATTTCCTGTCTCCGACGCAAACTCTGTGAACTTTTCCTGGAGGACCTGGAAGCATTTCAAAAATGAAATAAACTATTGTTTTTATTTGTCATATAATAATTAGAGATGCTATTTACTAAGTGTTCACCTACAGCAAATAACTAAAACATCTTATTATTTTTATAGCAAGATATAATTATATAAAGTTGGGACTAAGAGAGAAAGCAAGCAAAGCATGACATATTCACATTATGGGTGGCGAAATGCTGTGTACCTGCAAATGTCAGAAATGGTAGAATAAAACCATTTATAATAAACTAACAAATAAATAAAAGAAAAAATAATAAATAAAACATACAACTGTCAAAATAAATAGTTAAAATAATGCAAACAAGACAACAAATACACTGATACCTTGATAACTAACTTCAAGATAAATAACTATACACACCAGTCACATAAATAAGTAAATACAAGCCAAACAATAACTAAATAAACTTCCAACAAGTAAGAGTCAAATAAATTACTAAAATAATGCAAGCAAAAACCAAACAGAGAAATTAACAAATAAGTAAATAAAAGACTGATAACTAAACAAACATAGAAAACAAAACAGTTAAAAGCTAACTTATAAAACAAAAATACTTATAGAAACAATAACAGAAATAGTCAAATAAATAGAGACAGTTAAACACAGACTAGCCAGCTACTGATATTGATACCAGCAGGGAACTAAATACAAAACACAGCGGCAACAAATAACATATTTTATTTTATAAATCATACAACTATGGCTTATTTTAATAAACTTTATTCTATTTTATCTTTTTTTTTGAGGTTTTAATTCTCAATTTCAAAGAGCTTGTAAAGGTGAAATGTGACAGAGGAAACTGCTGAGTCACTGGTTGCTATGGCGATTCCCTCCCTTTCCGAGGCAATGGACCCTTTTCACAGTTACGTCAGACAACGTCATTTATGACTCGAAGCAGTGTATCTTTACTGACTGAAAAATTCACGGATACTGATTGTCTTAAGGCTATAATTAAAGGAAAGGTTAATAACAACAGCATTTAACGTTATATAACTATTATCAGTCATTGTCGATTTAACCGTTCTCCAATGCTAAATAAAGGAAACAGGAAACGGCCTCCGATCGGAAAGTATGTTATATTTTGTCAAACAATATATTTAAAATAAATAATCAACATGTCAAATTAAATTAGTTTTGCAAACTTTAATCAGTCCTGCATGTCAACTATTTTTTAAAATGTTTTTGGTATCCAAAAATAACAGCAGAAAAAGCCCAGAAGATATACAAATAATAAAAAAAAAAACCAGATTCAAAATGCCCGCCTCAAACCCAGACTTGTGAAAAGCAAACTCACGGAGACGTGCTCAAAGTCCTGGCCCAGTTCAGGCGAGCTGGCCACCACTTCCCTCTGGGCGATCCACTGCTCCAGCTCGTCCACCTCCCTGTTGAGCTGGTACAGCCAGTACTGCTGCTCCAGGCGGCTCTTCCTCTCCTCCACCAGGTCCTTCAGAGACACGTACAGACGGTCGATCTGCGACTGGCGCTTGCTGATCCGTTCGCTGTGGGCGGAAGCACAAAGACAGGAAACTTTAAATCTCTTAATGTCCAGTGGAATAAACTTTTATCAAACCATGTGTTTCATGTTACTTAGGAAATAGGGACGATAAGACGTTTTACTCAAGAGAAGATTTCAATTCAAACATAAATTAAGATAAATAAACAAGAAGCTTTTCAAATAATGAGCGATTTACATCCTGTTCTGAAAAAAATTCAAAGTTTACAGATCAATAATAACATGAAGTTCCCTTCCTGCTGAAGTCAGACAATGTTTTTTCAAAAGTCTTATTATGACAAAAAAATAACTCAGAAAGCATATTTTTAGAAATGCAACTTCTTTAATTAATATCATGTTTATATCAATGTAATATGTACATTTTATATTTATTTTATAAATATTCATTACATATACTATATACATTTATTTATTTTTTATATATTTATTTTTAAAATATTGGTTTGCTTATAGCTGTCAAAGTAACAGGGAAATGTTATAAAAATAATAATAATTAAACTCACAAATAAATTAAATGATTAAAAATTAAACGAGGCAAAAATATAAATGTTTCAACTGGACAGTTTTGGCCCATGCGGCTAAACGTTTGGACGTTTCGCTGCTCTGACTGGTTGTGATGGGAGATAATCTGTCAGATTACGCGTTATGGAGCTCACCAGTCTGGGTGTCCCATCTCCAGCAGCTGGCGACATTGCTGCGACAGCAGGCCGATGGTCTCAGCATAATCCTCGATGGTTTGTTCCAGCAGCAAATGTTTCTTCAGCAGCTGCAGCGTGCTCGGCTCGTCCTGAAGTGTAAACGCGGAGTTATTCATAGACGCTGCGTTTCCATAGCAAATGGTTGCAAAACTTTGTCTATATTCTGCTGATCTTGAAAAAACACAATTTCGCAACGGCAGCGTTTCCATTAAACAGGAAATGCAATTAAAAATCACAGGACGTTAAATTTGTTCACATAATAATTTATTAAAAAACCTGGTAACTCCTACCACTTCCTGTCATCTTCTTCATCAGTAGTAACATCTGTTTATTGATCACGTGACTCTTGTGATGTGATAAAACAGTTTTTTCAATAAAAAAAAACAGTTTTTTTATTGATAAAAACCAATTTTATCAATTGGTTTTTATTTAAACCAATAAAAATTGGTTTATTTTGTGAAATAAACCAATTGCAAATGGTCAAAACTACCTCATCCTGGGGCCAAAACCTTTTAACAAGTAAACGATTTCTTTCTAAATTTGTGCGCTTCCATTAAGCAAATTTATTTTTTAAATTGTGCTGTTTTACAAAATTTACAAGTGTGCACAAAACTTAATTAATATTCCTATAATGTCGCTAATGTTTCCAAGAAATGAAGTTAAAATCGAACGTCATTAAAGAAACGTGCAGCGCCATCAACCTCCAACCATTTCCGTTTCCTTGTCCTCTTTGTTGTTTCCGCCAGTAGTAACATTCTGTTGGTGATCATGTGACGCGAAAAAAGTGTTTCCATTAAAATACAGTAATTTCGATATAGCCAAAAAAAACAACTCTTCCTATTTTTATTAAACACTTTAGTTTCTTTAGTTTTGTTTTTTTAATTGCCGTATTTCCATTAAGGACATTTATTTCCCAAATTCCAAATTGTGCAATTTTAAGGTCAATGGAAACGCAGCAAGAGGCAACATTGGTAGTTGATCATGTGACTCATTTGATGCAAAAAGAAAATGTTTCCATTGAAGTTTTTCAAACTAATTCAATTTTGATACGGCCAACCCCCCTGCTTCATCCTATCTGCAAAACTTATCAAAAAACTTAATTTTATTTCCAAACTAGCATTATTCCATTATGTGAATTTATTTTTGAAATGTCAAATTACACAATCATACGTTCAATGGAAATGCAGCTTCTGACTCTCAAACATTCGTATTCCAGTAAAGCATCAACCGAAGCACCTTTCCCTTCTCCTCGTTCATCATGTGCAGCTCCTGCTCGCTCAGCCAGGCCTCGACCTCGGCCGTGTCGAAGTAGTACTGCTGGGCTTGGTACATGGCGTCCAGAACCAGCTGCCTGCGCTCCGTCTCGGCCCACAGCAGGGCCCACAGCTGGGCCAGCTGGTCGTGGCCCGCCCTGACGCAGTCGGCCTCTGGGCTCCTGATGGTGGCGATGATCCCTGCCCTCTCCAGGACGTCTTCTATCCTATTCCTGTGGCCCTCCAGCTCCCTCTGGAGCGTCTGCAGCAACACAGTAAACTGTTCGCTTAACAATTTACACATCTGTTTGAAAACAGAATCTTTATTTGCGTGATAAAAATGTTACAGCAAAAGGAATCGCATTTCCAAAGACCCACTTTGTGATGCGTTGACAACAAGAAATTCATAAAATTAGACCCAGAAATTAGGCAAACTACTGCACTTCTGATACGTGGCGGATGGAGGCTCAGAGGTTTTAGCTGAACATTTTCTGTTCAGGTTTTATTGAACAAGCAACGGCAACAGCTGTTCGTATCTTAGCAACCAAAAAAAACAACAGAAGGCAAGACAGCAACAAAACCAGATCATGTTAAGCATTCTTCAAAATAAAAGACTTCCTCTATCCAAATAAATTATTGTTTTGAAATATGTTTCAGCTTTTTGTAATTATGTAATCATGTCCATGACTAACATATAATGTACAATAAATTGTCCCAGAATTTATTGTGATAAATGATAATATTGTTGTATTGAGATAATTTTCAATTAATTAATAAAATTAATTAATTTTCATAAAATTAATTAATAAAATTAATTAATTTTATGAAAATTATGAACATTTTATGAAAATTTTACAAAAAGCTGAAACATATTTCAAAACAATAATTTATTTGGAGAGAGGAAGTCTTTTATTTTGAAGAATGCTTAACGTGATCTGGTTTGTCTTTTGTTGCTGTCTTGCCTTCTGTTGTTTTTTAATTATAATTAATTGATGGTAATGGTATAATAATGGAAGAATAAAGATCAATAAATGTAAAATTCTAATGAGCATCTAATGATTTTCACCTGGTTCTTCTTCATGAGCTGCTGGACGGCTTGCAGCGATGAGCCGTGCTCCTGGCTCATGGCCAGAGGGAGGCGCTCCTGGACCCACAACTACAGAAACAAACAGGACACACTAAAGACAAAGGAAAACTTTTATGCAAAATTTACATTTTTATACTTCTATTTGGGTCTCAGTTGCTTCTAAAAACAATGTTTTAAAAACAAACATCCAGGCATTTTTTGGAATAAATTTGATTTTTTGGTGTCTGTAAAATGAGCCGTTTGAAAAAAACCTCCAGAGTGTAAATTTACAAATCAGCAGGCGCAGTGTCATGACCTAGTAACCCCAGTGGAACTCCAACCGTTACCTAGCAACCCCAGGGGAACTCCAACCGTTACCTAGCAACTCAATCAGAGTCTGTTCCAGAAGCACGATCGGTACCATCAGGTAATTAATAGAAATACTTCCAGAGACGGAATTTGTATTTCTTTTTGTATGTCTTTGTAATTGTTAAAATATTATATCATTTAAGTAGAATAATAATAAATAAAGATCAAAACCATCATGCAAAAGAAAAAAAAATTAAGTATGCAATAATTATCAAATGTGAGGAAAAATAGAGTAATAAATTAGAGTTTCCCATGAACTTGTACAGTACGGTACCACATTTAGTTAATCTCATAAAAGATGTGATTCTAATAAAATACTAAAAGTCTTTTTAAAGGACACAAGTCCACAAGACAGAACATTAATGGTAGCTACTAGCTAGCAGTCCGGGGAGTCAAATACAGTGTACAGTCACTGCTGTACAGAACCACAAACTTGTTGGTTGTGCGGGAGGCTCTACTTCTGCTTTTCAAAGACCTATGGTTATATAATAGTGCATCTGTCAATAGCAAGTTGGGGGGCATGCTGTGGTGACGTAGGGGATAGCGCAACCCACATTTGGAGGTTTTGAGTCCTCGACGCGGCCGTCGCGGGTTCGATTCCTGGACCCAGCCGACATTTGCCGCATGTCTTTCTCCCTCTCCTTCCCCCTTTCCTGTCAGCCTACTGTCATATAAGGGACACTAGAGCCCACATAAATAAATAAATAAATAAATAAATAAATAGTAAGTTGGGGAGGTGTGACCAGCAGCAGCTCATTTGGATTTAAAGTGACAGAAGCCCTAAAACAGCTCATTCTGAAAGAAGCTCAAAAAAGTCAGAACTAAGCAGGATAAAATCTCATTGTAAGAATAATTCTGTACAAAAAAATCAACATACTTTGTATAGGCCATAGACCAATTCTAACCTGTTCAAAGAAGCATAAGCATAGGGAAAACTCAAATTACAAAGAGAAGGTCATGATAAAGTCTGACGTTTATAATAAAGTGACATTATCTCAATCTAATCACACAGTGAAGCAGGAGCAGTCCTAACTTTGTTCCCTTGTCCTTAAAGATCTGTGTCTCCTACTCACAATCTCGTCCTCCAGGTCTCGCCCAACTTGATGGACCTCCTTAGACGCCAGAAGAAGGCGCCGCCTTTCCTTCAACGGCTCGATGAGTCGGGCCATCCTGGTCTCCACGGCGGCCTGCCGCTCCACCACCGTGCCCTGGATCTGCGTCTGCTGCGGGATGGAGGCCGTCTGGACCTGGAGCTGCCCCACCTCATTATACCACTCCTCCATCTGGGTCTCCATGGTCTGACAGAGAGGAAGAAGGAGAGGAAGATGTACCGGTAGGATGGTTGTTATTTTAACAGAAATTTACCATTTTTGTTCCACTTTTCCCTAAAAATGCAAAACAAATGTGACCAAAAATCAGCAAAACGATAAATGGCAGATGGACGTGAGGTGTGATGAAGGTTACTGTACCACTTAGCAGGATGGATTCTGGGTAATGGAGTTAGATTTGGAGTTAAGATGGCGGTGTAAAGCAGTGCAAGTGGCAGGCGTGCCAAAGGAAGCTGTAAGCAGCAGAGGAGACGCCAGGTGAAAAGATAAAGAAAAGAAAGAGGAAGTTCTGCCTAAAAGCCTCCAGATAACCAATGTGGGAGAAATCTGCACGGACCAACAGAACTTTAAAAATATATAAAAAGTTTAGGAATGACAAGTCAATAAAAAGGGTTAGTGTGGATAGCAAGACAAAAACAGATCTACTAATTTCACTGTCATTATTTAATTTCTACGTACATTAGTGTTGGGCAAGTTACTTTTAAAAAGTAATTATATATAGTTACTATAATACTATGTTGTAAGAGACGTGTCATTGACACAAAGTGGTTCAATTTATCAATTTAGCATTAGCTTCCACCAAATACTGTGTTACAGCACTCTAGCATTAGCAATAGCTAAATACTGTGTTATTGCGGTTTAGCATTAGCTATAGCTAAATACTGTGTTATAGCGGTTTAGCATTAGCTATAGCTAAATACTGTGTTATAGCGGTTTAGCATTAGCTATAGCTAAATACTGTGTTATAGTGGTTTAGCATTAGCTATAGCTAAATACTGTGTTATAGCGGTTTAGCATTAGCTATAGCTAAATACTGTGTTATAGCGGTTTAGCATTAGTAATAGCTAAATACCGTGTTCTAGCGGTTTAGCATTAGTAATAGCTAAATACTATTAGTAATAGCAGAATTAATGTTTATGAGACCTTTAGGGTTAGTGCAGCTAACTTTATGTTGAGAATGTGTATAATGTCTAATGCTAGTGTTTAATGAATTAGAATTAAATGATTGATGAATTAAAGCTTCTTTAATACATTAGAAAAATATCTGACACACAAACCCCTTTAACTGCTAATGGAAACCAGTTAATTTTAGGTTTCAAGGTCAGCAGGAAGCCATAAATTTCCACGTACCTGTAGTTTCTTGAGCTGCTTGTTGACGGTGGTGAGGTCCTGACCCTGGTCCACGTAGGCCAGCTGCCCCTCCAGCTGCCCCAGCCGTTGGTCCAGGCTTTCGTAGCTCTGAACCAGCAGGTCCGCCTTGTTGGCCTCAAACAGCTGGCGAGCTTTGGCCTGAGTGGTGCTCTCCAGGTCCAGCCAGCACTCCCGGATCTCCTCCAGCTTCTTCCGGACCACCGGGCTCAGCTCCGGCTTTTCCTTTATCAGCTGCTGCCCTTCCTGGTTGGACGAGAGACGAAAAGAGGTGTTAAAGAAATAAAGATAGAAAAATGTTATTCCTAACTCATTCTGGGGTTGAAAATGTTTTTTTGAATTTCATCACATTTCCTTTGTGGTTTTTTATCATCATGGTGTGCAGATGACATCGTCACCCCCATCTTTTTCAGATTTCTGCTCCTTTTGAACCTCACCTCACCATCATTCCTTACATTCACCTGCTCCACCAGGTGAATGTAACACATTTACTTTACATTCAATCCAGTCTGCACTAAAATCCGTCTCCTGTTTAATTCAGACCGATCCAGCAGAGCCAATGTGTTTTATACAAGCTTCAGAGGAAAAAAGGCGTAAAAAAATAAAGAAAATATCTCCAGTTTCTTACATAATTAATAGTACAGCTAGTAAATGTATGTAGAATTATTAAAAATAAAGTAAAAAAAGTAAAATATATCACACTCATAGGAAAGTGAACATCAATAAGAAGAAAGAAGCAAAAAAAACCTAAATGAAAAAGAATCAGACAGACTGTTTTCACAGCTCACAGTCAGGTAGACTCCGTTCGATTTAGGACCAAAATTTCAACATTCGTTACATTTTCAGCTGCTCTGGTTCACTTTCACACTTCACTGAGTCAAATAATCCAAACCCTATGAGCAACCTGTTCCCTTCCTCGCCTGTGGGGGCGCTACACCGAGAACCACAGAGGGAAATGACACAAAAACCTTCGAAAAAGACACTGAGAGCAACTTCCTTCTTCACAAAATGCAAACAAAGATGGAGTAATGTCAGATTTTAGCGGTTGGAGGATTTCTTTCAGTCTTTAGCTAAAGACTTTTAGCAATTTCTACTGTTTGCTTTAGTTTTATTTACCCAGAATGCCCTGCGCTGTAATCCTTTTCCTGCTTTTGGACTGAACTTCTCTGCTTGGCGTTCACATATATATTCAAACCGCACCAGAGTTCCCATCAACCCAAACTGGTGTTTGAAGGTGGACCAGAGTTACCTTACCAAGTAATTTTGGTCCAATATCTTTGTACACTTAAAATAAGACAAAACTGACCTATAAGTAACTTTTAATAAAGATATGAGTTTACTTTGAGTCAATAATTCTTAAGTATTGATTAAATATTACAAGTTCTATTGGCAGATTATTTCACTTATAAGAACACATTTTTCAAGTGAAATAATCTACCAGTGGAATTAGTAACTTTTCATTAATATTAGGACATTATTGACTTAAAACAAGCTACTAAATATTCCTGAAAAGTTACTTATAAGTCAGTTTTGTCTTTAACTAGACCAGAAGTACTTTGGTAAGATTTTGTGTTTTTGCAGTGAGGTAAAATCTCACGTACATGCCTGGAAAACAAACGATACCTCCCCTTTAAATCAGGTTAAAATGATCATTTCTGATCTTTTTCAGTGGCAAAGAGAGAGGTTTTAAACATTTGGAGCTTCGCAGGGGGGTAGATTTAGACCAGCGCAGTGACTCATCATCCACAGCGGACAACACCCAGCCTGAATCACTTACATCCACACAGCACTGCTCCGACTGCAGGGAAATTATGGTTTTAGGAGCCAATTCAGCCGTAATATTAGTGCGTAATCTTTGCACATTAACAAACACATCAACAGAGAGAGCATCAAAGTTAATGTATTTAACTGTAAACCTTCATTTACACACTCTACATCCCTGCATGTCCCAGTGTGAGTGTGTTAGGTCAGCTTTCATTGTGCTGTTGTGCTTTTTACGGGCATCGGCTGCAGTGAGTGGGAGCGTGGCGTGGGCTGGAGCAGCTTCACCCTCCGCTCCGAGCTGCTGCTGCTGCTGCTGCTGCTGCTGCTGCTGCTGCAGCTGCCATGTTCAGGCTGGGAGCCTCTGCTGCACTAATCATCTGCACAAATCCCACTGCCAAGAGGAAAACCCTCTTCTATGGAGACGCATGTCTGTTTCCCACTGAGCTGGGAAACTGATTTAGCAACAACAAAACTATTAAAGAAGCAGTATCATGCACAATCAAGCAACTATGTTAACTTCAGCTGTTTCAAAATGCTACATGTTAAATCTAACTTTGCAATTTAATGCCTTGAAATTGGGCCTCTCTCTCTTTAAAGGGGAAGTATTATGTAAAATACAAACAAATTTTTTAGCTTTACGTCATGTTATAAAGTTATTCCCTCGTCAAAAACAAACCTGCAGTGTTGCTTGGATTCCTTCATGCACGTTTGAGAAATCCTTTAATCTCCATGGCAACCATTAAGCTCTAAAACGTCCGGTTGGACGTAGTCCCGCCTTCAAGGAACAGCTCCTCCCCAACTCGGCTCCTTCAGACTAGCTAGCAGCAACTGGCAAACACCTGGTGGAACTGCTGAGCTCAATATAAGAGCTGCTTCTCAGTGAAACGCTGGTAAAAATGCTGTTAAAGGATTAATAGAGAAGCCATGATGGCATAACTTCCTGTAGGTGGAGCTTTAGAGAGCAGGAGCTTCTTACAGATACAGACGTCAGACGCCGTCAAGGCATTAAATCAGAAAGTAAAATTTCTTTAAGTCATATTTGATATATGTAGCATTTTTATAACAACTAAATTCAACAGTTAGTTGATTATGCTATAAAATGACATTTTGTGCCTAGAAAGAAGATAATACCGATAATAAATTCTTTCGGAAACTCCGCCTTGAGGAATTCATCACAACATGGCTCCTCTGTTAAAGGAGCCATGTTTTTACCAGCGTAGCTCTGAGAAGTAGCTGCTATAATGAGCTGAGCAGTACCACCAGGTGTTTGCTAATTGCTGTGGGCTAGTCTGGAGGAGCCGCTAAATACCGTGTTTGTGTAGCTGCGGCTTTAGCATAACTAATGTTTGTGATTAGAGCTTTAGCGTCTTTTCAGTTAGCGTTTCCCACCACTGTGTATTGTCCTTTCCAGAACTTAAGCAAGCTAACTACTGTCTGTAGTCTCTGAGTTGGAGCTCTGCAGTGAGCTGCAGTTTTTCCAGAGCAGTTTTCCACATGTACGTCAGCGACGGTTTATTCTCTAAGGATTTTGCTGATGGTGTAACCAACACCTGAACACTCCAGACAAAAAAACTCAGAAAATGTGGTCACATCGAGGACGATGATCAGTTAATTAAATGCATTTTGTAAGCAATTTTCTCTTAATTGCTGCACAGGCAGCAAGGATGTACTTACCTTCTCTAAAAATAGTCTGAAACCTATTTTGTTAATGACTGTGTGCAGCCTCTCCAAACAAACAAATACAACAGAAAGTGAATAAGAATGTCAGAAAGTGAGTGAAAATAGATGAAGTAAGAAGCAGCTGATTTTGTCCTTCTTAAAGTTAATGAGGTCAGCTAATTATTAAACAGAGTGAGAATCAAAATCCCAAAGGGTTTAGGCTTAAAAGTGCAGCACACTCTCTTTGCATCTCTCTCCCCTGAAGCAACGCAAGATTTAAACTTTACATTTTCAGGCAAAACAAATCAACTCCCTTTATAAACCAAATACAATCCTAGGCAGTGAGAGAAACATTTTGTAATTTCTATCTTAGCCAAAACATAAACTTAAAGTCGTTTCTTTATTTTGCAACTACGGAAACAAACGCTATAAAATCAGCTTCTGTCTGAAGTTGGTATTTTGCATTAAGACAGGTTCACAAAAATGTTGGGATTTGAAAGCTGCCCATCCAGACTGGCGTCTTGTTGAGGAAGTCCAGTCACTCTGCAGCAACAGAACATCATTTATTGATTAAACACCGCATTAAGCATTCAGAACAATGCAAACGTCAGCTTTATAGATCCAGATCTCTGTAGTACAGTAACACCTACTACTGGAGGCGCTTTGCTTCCTTTACTCCCTCTTCACCGTCTCTTGTCCTTTTATTCAGTTTTCTCTCAAGGAAAGACTGGATTTACGTCACATGACAGCAGCTAATAAATAAAACAACATCTTTGCAGCGTTTGAATAGGGCTGCAGTGAACAATTATTCTAATGATTAATCGATTAATCGGATTAAGAATATGGCACATTTTGCAAACTTTTCACCATCTTTAGTTTTCTCTCAAGGAAAGGCTGGATTCATTTCGCATGAAAACAATTAATACATAAAACAACACTTTTGCTGAAAAGCAACAATTATTCTAACGATTAATCGACTAATCTGAAACAACTTGGCACATATTGCAGCTTTTTCATTTAAGCCTTTATATGCAATATTAAAATTCCCTAAAATATGCGAATAAACAAATAATCTAATTCCTTTTTTAAAATGAGAATATAAACATTTGTGCGTCTGCAGCTAAATAAATACTTGTACATGTAAAAAGCTTTCTGCTGGACTTAACATAAATATACTGTGTGTTTCAGCAACTGATCTTTTTGAGTCTCTGTACAGCAGTTAACAATTACTTGATTATTTCAATAATTATGAAAAAATATGTATGTAAAAGTCTGAAGCCCTTGGCTGCATTGTCAGTGCTGACGAATGGTTTAGAATAATGTCAAATAATGTGAAATATATTAAAGAATCTAAAGGAAAATGTATGTACTATAAAATGGTACGTAGATTTTATTTCACCCATCCAGGGTTCATAAAATGGGTCACCTCAACAATAACCTCTGCTGGAAATGCAAAACGGAATCAGGAAACTTTAGACGTGATCTGAGATTGTAAATGCATTTCTCCATTCTGGAAAACACATTGGAAAGTGGATAGGTGTGGAGGCAACCATGTTACCCAGACTGTGCTTTTTGGGGATCAAACGGTGATGCCTAATATATCAAAAAGCACCGTGGTGCAGGCGGGGAATAATCCTCAGACTACGGAAATCTACAACTGTTAGGAATGTTAAAAGCTGGTTGGAATTAATGTTTTCATATGAACAAATGTTGGTCAAACTATAAAATGACAGAAAGCTTCAGGAAATCCTGGAGCTGTTTCCTCTGCTGCAATACTGGACAAATAAACTCCTCTAATGAACTGCTGTTTTGGAAAATACTGACAAGTGACTACTTCTGTGTACTGAGGTTGTTTCTGCTACCACCGAGGATGTTTGTATTCGCTGATCTTCTGTGAAACCTTTGATTTGATATGCGCTGACCTGGTTGTTTTGTTTTATTTTGGTTTGGCTTGTTTTGAGAGGGTGTGAGAGACGTTGGAAGGGTTTATGTACGTATGTGTTCTGAAACAACAATAAAATCTTTAATAATTAATCGATTAATAATCGATTAATCATGATTAATCCGATTAATCGTTTCAGCGTTACTTTTAAACAATGAAAAACAGTGAAAGATGTGGCATTTCAAGCCCAAATTTGCAGACCACTCTACAATAATATGAACAACCAACGATTGTTAGGCTTCTGAAGTGACAAATATCTAAAAATAAGCCGAAAAAAATCCCACATTAAAACATTTCCCAGAGACGCACCTCCAGTCCAGCTGATGGATACTCCCAGATTTTTAAGTTTTACATCCCGAACTCCAGTTTCTGACTGGCGCTTGGCTGTGCAGAGCTGATTTAATCTCCAATATACCACATCTATCGATATAATTCAGAGATAAATATAAACATTAATGGCTGTTACTGCCCAGTAAAGGAATTTCTCAAAGGGTGTTTTCTGTTTTTCGACTGAAGGTTTCTCCAGAGTAAATCCAAGCAGTTGGAAAACCTTCGACAAAAGCAGATCTCAACTAGATTCTGGTTCACAGTCTAGAACGGAAACTGAAAGGAAACCACGAGTTAGAGGGAACAGGAAGCGGGAACAAGACGGGATGTAGGAATGACCTTCATGCATGGCAGAAAGGGGAAGGAAGGAGGCGAGAGATCTGATTGGCCAGCTGCTGCCTGGCAACCATCAAAAGCCCATAAAACAGGAGACATGTTGCCCCAGGCACTAGCAGCCGACACGTCAAGGAAAGGTGAACGATGCGCATCGAATCACGTCTCCTCTGCTCACTGAACCAGAACCTCCATCAGCCATTGTGTTATTTGGTATTAAAAGTTTTAACTTCCTGAATGAAAATCAACTGATAGTCCAGTACAATCGGACCAAAATCGCAACATCTGTTTCATTTCCAGCTGCTGTGGCTCTCTTTCTCTCTGAGTCAAAGCAACAAAACCCTTTGAGCAACCTGTTCCCCTCCTCGCCTGTGGGGGGCGCTGCACCAAGATCCACTGAAGGAAACAACACAAAAAGACACTGAGCGCAGCTTCCTTCTTCACCAAATAGAAACAAAACTGGAGTAGGATCAGATTTCAGTGGTTGTAGAATTTCTCTTTAATCTTTGGCTAAAGATCACAAGCCATTTCACCCGCTAACGCTAGATTAGCGAGTTTGTTTTGGTTGTAGTGGCTTACGACTGCAAAATAGTCCGCTTCCTGTGAAGATGCTAACTGAAGCTGGTAAGAAAAGAAAACAAGCTGGACCCAAAATAAAAACATACAGCAACAGGAAGAATAAACATTCATACTATAAAATATTCAGCATAAAAGCCAATTGACATCAAATAACAATAAGGCTGGAAATTTTAGAAAATATAATGAGTAATTGTCATTTCTCAATATATATTTTGAGAACATATATTTGGAATGGTTCCATACTGGAGCTAACAAACGTGCTCCCAGATAATTTAGTTTCCAAGACATCTAAAAAAAAAAGAGAGAGAATTTTATCAAATTAGTTAAAACCTCTGAGGTTTTATTTCTACATTTAAATTTTGGCAGTGTCATTCTTCCATAGAATAATGGGTTTCTCTATAAATCCGTGATACACCTAACCAGCAGATTTTAAGAGATAAAAAAGGGATTTTAAGCATGAACTTTGCGTCTGATCTGTTTCTTTGTTCAGGCTCCAGTCTGAATCGGACACGGATGTAATCGGGTCAGTTGAAGCGAAGACTTCGTAACGTCGCGTTCACACCTTTGACTCGCTGCTGTGACATTGACCCAGACGTGTAAAACCATCACCCCTCAGTGCAGCTGGAGATTTGTGCCACATTTCTTTGATTTGTACACTTTTAAACGAATCATTTGTGTGTGTGTGGGCGTGTGTGTGTGTATGGGTGTGTGTGTTATGTGTGTGTGTGTTATGTGTAAGCTCCAAGCCAAGGTGACATTTGCTTGCAGAGCTGCTCCTTTTTCATGCCATCCATGCTATCATTTCCCCAGATTAATTACCTCACATCAAACTCCCAGGAGGTTGTTTTTTTTATGTTGAGTGTCCCAGAAAAATAATCACAGGGTCAGAGGAAGCAGAGTGTTCTGCAGCACCCCCTGGTGTTTGGGAGAGGAAAGGCATGTTCTATTTATATCATCAAACACTGGATAGTAAAAATATACGTAGATTTTGAGAGTGTTTGTTTCTACAAAATTTATAAACATTACTGAACATTACAGATTGTCTTTCTCTTTTAAAATATTTTCTAATTTTCTTCTTGCTTTTTACTCAGCTTTAATGTCTTAATTGTTGTTTGTTTTATTTGTAGACCAACTGTGTTGCTCAGGCCTGCATGATAAATTAAAACAAGCTCAATAATTTCCATTTGCATTACTTATTGTTTCTCTATTTCTACCAAAAACTGCCTGCTAAAAGTCTTCAGTCTGGTGTTTTTTATCTCAACTAGATTCTTTTTTTAAGTATAACTTTGTTTACAGAGACTTCATAAATTTTATTTGTTGTTTCTGTTTTGTTTATTGAGGCCAGTCACTGTGATAAATGTTGACTAGATTTTAAAGTTTATTGATCTTTGAGAATGTGTTCTTGCATTATTATTATGCTGTTACCAATATGTTACTGGAAAATTGTCTCAAAACAAAGATATTGTCATTCCTTGCAATAACTTCTGGGACAATCTATCATCGAGCAAAATTTGTTACTGTGACAGACCTAGTTAATATTACTGCTTTCATGGCACTGTAAATATGCAGGAATTAGCATATTAGCTAAATTTGATCCTTTATCCTGAGATAAACAAGATTTTTCTTCCATTAAAAGAAATAAAAAAAATATCAACAAAAGAAGACATTTATACAGTAAACGGGCAGAGTCAGAATAAAAACAGCATACATTATAGAGATCTTATGAAGATCGAAGTGAAAAATCTCCGCTGTGAAAAATTTCTGTGGGATCAAGAATCTCTGAAAACGGCTCCAACCTGCTGTAGCTGAGCAGAGGGAGAATGCACTCAGCAGTGGAGTGACCCAAAAATGTTTGCTCCAGGCAGGAAAGCTACATTTTCTGATGGCGCCACTCACCTTTTCGATTTTATCCAGCCATTCCTTGTTCTGGGCCAGCTCGGCCATGAAAGCCTGGTGCTTCTGCCACTTCTTGTGCAGCTTCTGGGTCTCGTCTCGGCTGCTGTCCCTCGCCATCAGCATCTTTTCGTACACCCAGTCCCCCAGCTGGAGAGAGAAGACGACAGAGGAGGAGGAGGAGAGGAACCATGAGTTAGCTGCACTTCTGCTGCAAATGTGCCCATAACTTTGTCCATTTTCTACTAATGTCAAAAAACAAACAAAACAAAAAAACACACAGCTTCGCAGTTGCATCGTTTCCACTAAATAAGAAATACAATTAAAATCACGTCTGAATATGTTCATTTATGCGGTAAGTCATTAAAAAACTTTCAGCGTCTCCAACTATGGTTCCGGTTGTCGACTCTGTGGGCAGAGGCGTCCTCTTGCAATCGTAAGGTTGTAGGTTCGATTCCAGCTTCCTCCTGCCACATGTCGATATGCCTCTGGGCAAATTGCCTACCGATCTCTGTATAAATGTTTGTTAGTGTGAACAGATGAATGTGACTCTGGAGAAGTGCTCTATAAGTTCAGTCCATTTACCATTTTGTCTTCACCGCTTTGCCCCAGTGGCAACAACCGACTGACGATCATGTGACTATTTATCAGTTATTATTAATATTAACATATAAAACCAACATCCTGCGATGGACTGGCGACCTGCCCAGGGTGACTCTGCCTCTCGCCCAAAACGTTGAATTACATCCCTGTTAGTGATGCCATAAGGCTAGTGCTAGCATGATGAGAGACGAGCATGTCGACACTACCAGTAGGATCACCAGCATGTTGAGTAACACTGACATTTAGCATGCAAAGTTCAGCTTACGACACTGCGAGGCAAGTAAGGATACAGAAAGGAGACTTTTTGGTATCCTAGTAGCATTAAGGTAACCTTTAGCTGCTATTGCTACCTTCAGTGTATGGGTTGTTATTAGCATGATAACCTACTAACATGTTGATGTTATTAGAATGTGTGCTATCACACAATTAAAATGACTTAAATACAAAAATGTTGTCAATAAAAACAATAAATAAAAAGTAAAACACAATTATTGTAATTATTTGGTCAATGAAAACGCAGCTATTGACGCTCAGATAAATTTCTGGAAGATCAAAACACTCTTATCAAAAGATGCAGAGCAGAACTATTGATTATTAAACATATTTAGTGCAGAAGAGATTCACGTCAGCATAAATAAAATGTTTTTTTGCATTTTTACCTCATATTTTTACGGCTTTTCTAGTTAAAATACAAGGTCACGGTTAATGACGCACGGCGCATGTAGCCTGACACACGTGTAACAACAAACATGGCTGCAGGAATTCACATGTGCAGCATAACAGCTTCCAGTATCTCCCCCCACCCACCATCACCTACGCAGACTCGAACACCGAGCACACCCCCGCTCCCACTCAGGCTGCGATCTGCACATTTAATGTAAAAACCCATCAGATACTCTCAGCATCTCCATGTTCTGCTCTCACTCAGCCGAGAGGAAGAAATCTGGTTTACCAGCGGCGGTTAACGGCAGCAGCCCGCTGGGTAGGGGCAGCTGCAGGCTGCAGCCTCCGATGTCCGCATCCTCGCTCCTCCGCCGACATGCAAAGATGCTCCTCTATTCAGAAAACACGGAAGCGGAGATGGAAAAAAAAAAAGCTGGGAGGAAAATGAAACCAGCAGTGGAGAGACTTCCTCTGGTGCCAAAGACTCGCTCAGAAAGGAGAGGATGCGGGAATGGGGGTGGATCAGTGACGGAGGAGTGAGAGGAGAGAGACACACTCCTCCCAAAAAAGAAAAAACAACAATAAAATGGCACAGAGCCGAGCCCCTCCCCTGCATTGCTCCGTCTGTGACTGAGCCGGATGCTCGGTGGGATGGAGGCGGGGAGGACCGAGCAGTCCGGGACGGCAGGTACCGATCATCTGTTTTTTACAGGTTTGTTCAAACTGTCACCATGTCATGACGGTGGCTGCGTTTCTATCAACCACAAAATAGATTCGCTTCATAGAGACAAGCAATTTTTTTTAAAAGTCACGTTTATTTATATATATATAAATATATATATATAAAGTTAGGATGAGGTGGTTTTTCAGCCATTTCGAAACACTTTTTCGCCTCATATTTCGCTGGATGTTACTACAGGCGAAAACCATGAAGAAGACAACAGGAAGTGGTAGTAAGATAATGATTTTTATTTTTATTATTATTTTATTTTTTCCTCCACCAGAGCTCTCACAGCATCACAGTTCATAAAAAGTTCATCGCTGTCATTATTTTAATGACTTATTGAGTGAACAAGCTTAATCACGTGTGATTTTTATTAAATATTTTATTTAATGGAAATACCACAATTATGAAATTGTAATTTTTCGACATTAGCAGAAAGTAGACAAAGATTTGTAATTAAAATGCAACTACTGATAACCTGTGTGTGAAAAGATCAACCTCCTTCCCCTCCTGCATGAGCTACAATTGAAGCAATGCAACGCTCCTGACCAAAAACAGCCAATCAGAGCCAGGAGGCGTGTCTTAGCGCTGTCAATCAACCTCATGTACACTAATAAATGTTCTAACACAAAATACAAAAACATTATGCATTTAAAGGTGAGCTCTTATGGTTCCTTGAACAGGTTAGGATAGGTCCCTCAAATCAGTTCAAAATCTATACTCATGAAAATAGTTGAAAACAGATATGCAATTATACACATGTGTATTTCTGAAAAGCAGAGGTGGAGCCTCCTTTAACCAGCATGGTAAGCCAAGAACGGAACACTTGTCTTTTCCAGCAGCCATTGTACACCGCATACAGCGGTAAAAGCAGCTGAGCAAACGTGCTGGAGTTCAGCTGGGGTTGCTAGGTAACGTGCTGGAGTTCAGCTGGGGTTGCTAGGTAACGTTGCTGTGCTTGCTCATTTGTATCGTTACATTCTGGAGGTTTTTGAAATGGCTCATTTTCCAGACACCAAACAGCGGCTGGGTGGCTTTTGGATTGGCACTTGGATTGTTTTTAGAAGCTGTTGAGACGCAAATGGAAGCAGAAAAATGTGGCAAAAATGAATTTTGCATCATAGATCCCCTTTAAAATAAAAACACCTTGATTTGTAAATATGTTTTACCAAAGCTCCTCAAATTACATCGTTTTATCTTCACTCTGTTCAGATTTACTATGAATCCTATATTATTGCATTTTAGGTAACAAAATCTGTATATTCTTATTTATAAAAGGAATTTAATCTTGTTTATCTAGTTCTGCATTTTTTTTAAAAAAAGGCTAAAGAGGTGCCAAGTTTTAAATCCAATTATTCAATTAATGGTCAGAGTAATCGTTAGCAGCAGCTCTGTTAATGTTTGTTCTCCTCCGTCTCTGCAGCTGTACTCTCAGTTTCCAGCTTGATGCTGCTGCAGGGGTGAAGCAGCAAGAAAGGAAAGCAGAGGGAGGAGGGGAGGACGGATTAGCAGATTGGCTGTTTTTATGAATCGGGGTTGGTTTTCACACGTCGTCGCCTCTTCTTGGAGTTATCACACTTTGTGTTGGCGCCGCGCAGACGTGTCGGGGAACAGGCAGCAGTAAACATGATAGGCTCACACCTCCAGAGGCCGGCAGGAGCAAACGCACAGAGGAATTTAAAAGTTGCAAAAGTGATGTGACTGCAGGGGTCATGGGGGGTCGCGGTCTGATTGGAGGACGGCGCAGATTTGATCATCCTGTCTGTTTTCAAGGTTCAGCTCTAATAACACATAATAATCCCAACTTTTATTAAATTTCTATCTCTTAAATCCCATCTTTTTCTCACGTTTCAAATGTTTAAAATCATGAAACTAATTTTAATAGACAAATATAACCCAATGAAATACAGAAAGCAGTTTTCAAATAATGATTTCATTTAAATCAACTGGACCCTTTATGAAAAGTTCAAATCAGAAAAAAGAGTTAGCTAAATATTTAGCTCCAAATTTAATATTTAGCTTGCTAAATAACTTAATTTAAAGCAAATTATTTAGCAGCTAAGATAATATTAGCTTGCCAACTAAATAATTGACTTCATTAACCTCTAGATGTCATGAAGTGTGGTGGTGGCGGTGGTGAGGTAAACGCAGCAGACCCAGATGAGGTGAGATGAGGAGTTTAATGATGATAAATATTAAATTTGGAGTTAAATATTTGGCTCCAAATTAAATTAATAGTTTTCAAGCTAAATAGTATTTTACAAGCTAAATATTTAGCTTTTTAAATATTTACCTAAACATTTATCTACATAACTAAATATTATGTTCAAATATTTTAGTCAAATACTTGGCTTGTTAGCTAAACATTTAGATATATCTAACAAGCTAAATGTTTAACTCCAAACATAATATGTAGCTTTCTAAATAAAAAATAATATTTACCCATATTTATTTAGCAGTGTTAATATTCTTAATCTTTATCTAATGTTTTCAGTAGTTTGAAATTATGTAAATTTGACAGTTGAATATGCAAATATTTTTGAACATCAACAAACTACACAATCTGCAGGTGATCAAATAATTCAAGTGAACATTTGAAGATCCTGAAAGGTTCTTCTCCATTTTTCAGAACCATCTCAGTGGTGGTACAAGCCGGGTCGAGCCATGTCATCACTTTGATTGGCAGCAAACCACATTCACTGATCGACCCGTGAATTTATGTCACCGGATGAGCAAGCAGTTCGGACAAACGGCGCCAACTGGACAGAGCAACGTACAAATATACCCAGAGATTTCAGAGAAGCTGGCCGACCACAAACAGGCGCTTCAAAATGACATCATCAGAGCGCCGACCGCACCTCAAAGGAACACGAGGTCAATGGAGACACAACCAACCGGGCTAGAACCCAACCAGAGGTTAAAGCTGCAGTACGGCACTTTCTCTTTATGTATTTGTTGAAATTATCACTGTGTTGTGACAACATAGTATGAGACAGAAAGATCTGTCACAATAACAAATTTAAATTGTAATTGTGATAAATGATAATATTGTTGTTTTGAGGCCATTTTCAAGTAATATAATGTCAACAATAATAATAATAATAATAATAATAATAATGCAAGAACACATTCTTAAAGATTAATAAACTTTAAATTTTAATGGACATTTAAACACTGGAACTGGAAGACATCTTAAATATCCAAAATAAATAAACAGAACAACAAATAAAATGAATGAAAGATTAGTTGAGACCAAAGCACCAGACTTGACCAGTTTTTTGGTAGAAAGAGAAAAACGATAAATAATGGAAACTATTGAACAAATACGTAAAGAACATATATTTTTATAAAAGTTAGTTACTGCAGCTTTAACCGGACAGAGTGAGAAATGACAATGAAGCAGCTGCTGAAACCCCATCAGCTTCCTACCTCATGACAGTCTTGGAGAAATCTCTGAAGTTCCCACTGGTCGTTCAGTTTTTCCAGCCATTGCTGGGCCAGTACCCTGTTCTGGTTTCCCCTGAAACACAAACAGAAGGAAGATTTTAAAAAACAGAAGGATTTAAAAAAACAGAAAGATTTAAACCCAGAACTTAAAAACCTTCCGGATAAACATAAATAAATTTTGTTGCTTTTGAGTTGTCTAAGCATTTGTCAACTAAGTGGAAGAAATTACTAGCATTTTTTTATTTAATAAACTCTACCTAAAAGCTGAATTTTGTGTTTATTCGTCAGAGATGAACGATATATCAACACTAATGTCAATATCAGCTGATGTTAGTAACTATTTAACATATCAGTATTGGTCCAATTCATAAAACTGCCAATTTCAACAACAAATATTTATTTTGCTGTCTGTTTCTGGCCATTTTTTATTCTTTCCAAAGGTGTCAAACAGTAGAGAAATATACATATTGGCATATCGGTTATCGGCCATAACAGCAATATTAACAGTGATATCTGCCCACATTTTCATATTGGTGCATCGCTATTTACTTGTGTTGTCTTTGACAAATATTTAAATTGGTTTGATGTTTTGAAACACTGAAGTGTGACAAACATGCAATAAGTCATTTTCTGCAAAAATAATTGCAAAAGTTTTGCTCTTTTTACCAAAGTTTCTGGTCTAGTTTCTAGTGTAAATATCTTAGTACAATTGAAATAGGACAAAACTATCTTAACAGTAACTTTTGAGCAAGAAGGAGCTTGTTTTAAGTCACTAATTTGTTAATCTTGACAAAAAAATGACCAGTTGTGATGGCAGATAATTTCACTGATAACATGGGGAAAAATGTCTTATTGGTGAAATAATCTTTTTTTTCATAGATTTTAAGAAATTATTGACATAAAACATGCTCCTACATCTTGCTGAAAAGTTACTTCTAAGTTAGTTGGTAATATTTTGTGTTTTTGCAGTGTACTCTGGCTGTAGTTACCATTAATACACATTGAAAATTGTTGGATATGGCACTAACGCATAATATCTCATTTAAATGCATCCAAACTGCATCAGTGCACAGATGCTTATTGGTCCAGTGAGCTGGTTTAGGTGCAGATTTTAGAGCAAGCTCGCATACATTCATGGTAATCAAATACGAAAAGCATGTGGTTCAAAACCTCAGCTGTCACCCAGATTTTACGGTCAGGGTTGTGCTTTTGGACCAAACGGGCCCTTTTGTCTGTCTCTTTGTCTCCCTGAGAGTCTCTCTCTTTGTTCTCAAAACTGTTGTTGTGTTTTACCAGCTGCTTAGATTTTTGAGACTGACGCACCCAGAATGGTGCAGAGAGTTTTAGCTAAAAATCAAAAACAAAGACATCTAAAATCTATAGCTGTTCATAGCTGTTCTGTATTTGTTTTACTTTATTCTGTTAGCTAGGGATGCAAACAAATAGTCAACTTATTATTGTGGTTTAATAGATTAAAATTAGTTCCTCTCAATTAACTAATAACGTCCACTGAGACCTTATTTTAGTGTTGTAGTTTGGCCGCCATCCAGCAGAGGGCGCCGCAGGCCATCCTTTAACGGAGTCGCTGATTCAGGATTAAAGATGGCGGCGGGGACATAACAGAGAAACGGTCCGGTGTTGGATTTAAAATGAGTTTTATCCTGTTCCGTTTTGAAATATAAACACTCGACAACCTCCTTAAGTTATCGCCTTAACAGCAGCGTCGACTTCTCATTCAAGTATTTCCGATGTGCTGCGAAGGTTAGGAGATATGATGACAGTAAAGCAGAAAAAAATGTAACATAACAGAAAAAATCATGGCGCCAATAAGTAAGGTTGATTTGTGAGAGCTTTTCTGAGTTAATGCACTTTATCGACCGAAGTTTCAACAATCCTTCAAGAGCAACAACATCTGTGTTCATGAGAAATTAAGTGTGTCACAGATTTTTATTATTTTGACGTTTAATTTTTTTATTCAGCAATTTAAGAGGATCCTGTTTTATTACATTATATATGTGTAATAATGCGAGTACCACAATTTTCTGTTTACTATCTAATACAGCTGACCAGAGGTTTTTAGTAACGAGTTACATTTACTCTCTTACATTATTACATCCACTTGAGTAACTTTTTTTTTTTTATTTAGAAAAACTTTACTTTTAGGACTATTTTACTACGCTGCACTTTGAGTGATTTTATTATGAATTGTCTCTACTCTAACCTGAGTAAATCTCGGGAAGTTAAATCCGCTGTAGATGAACTTGTTGATTGATGACTTGCATCCTGCCAGCGTTTCTTACCTCTTGGCGAGAGTGTCGATGCGCTCCCGGATTCGCTCGGAGTAGATGTTGTTCTGGCTGATCAGGCTTTCTCCCGCCTCGATCACAGCTTTGATCCTGTGCAGGTTGAGCTCCATGGTGGTAGTGAAGTCCTTATGTTTCTTGATGGCGACCTCAACCGTTTCCACCGTGGTGGGGAGCTCCACGTGGGCCAGAGCCGATTCCTGGAGGATGAACAGGACAACCGCGAAGTGACTCAAAGTCAGAGACACAACAATAAGGAATTGAGCGAAAATTAGGCAAAATTCATACTTTGCACATCTTTAATGCTTTCATTTAGGGTTTCTACTGCTTCTAAAAACAACCCAAGAGCTTAAAAAGAGCCATACGGTCGTTTTTTTAGTGTCTGGAAATTGAGCCATTTCAAAACCTCCAAATCAGCAGGGCACTGCTCGTTGCCTAGCAACCCCAGCAGAACTCAGCCCCGTTGCCTAGCAACCTGTAGATTTGCTGCTAGAAACTACCAACTGTTTTGTTGTGTACTTAACATCCAGACTTACATGACATTGTTAAGTGATGCTACATTTAAATAAACACAGAGCCAGTATGGCCAATATCGCTGATTATTTTTTAAAGTTTGATAAATCGTCAAACTCTTGATCGTTACTCTTTATTGTGGTTTTTCTGTTGAACTATTTTGTTAAAGCGTATGACAGAATTTAGATAAAGTGTATAGGTGTCTACAAAAAGCTTTAATAATACTAACTTGATTAACAGAAAAACTAACATTTGTGTGTACTGCTAGGCAAAAAGTTATCATTTGAAAGGGATTTTTTTATGGTAGAGTTAAGAAACTACAATACAACAATAAAACATTTCATGAGGGAATATGAAACTAAAGTATCGATCCGATACTAATCCCAACTTGGTTTTGATATTATCGATATTTTGGATAAATCCTCCTACTTCAGCCACTTGCTGCATTCTTGTTGGTTGTGCAGGAGACTCTACTAATGCTTTTCAAAGCTGTACGGTCATATAATTGCTCTAATCATAATGTTTTGAGTTTTAAAAATCTCACCTGGTTGTTCAGGAAGGACTCCGCTTGTTTGACGTCTCGCAGGAACAGGTGAAAGATGTGAGCTTGGACCAGAACCTCCCTCCGGCTCTCCCACATCTCCAGGAGCTTGTTCCAGCCGACGTCGAGCTTCTGCAGCCACTGCTGCAGGGCGGCCTGCGGCAGGGGGGCGTCCTCTGACTCCAGCAGCTCGTTCATGGCCTGCAGACGCTCGTAGTCTTCCTCGTACCTGGATCCGGTCCGGACGGCGCGTTAGGTGAAACACGGCAGAAAGGAGACTTGTTGGAGCAGCCACCTACCGTCCGATCTCCTCTTTGAGAGCGGCGTGCTTGTTGATGAGCTTCTCTGCCTCCTCCAGATCGTTGGGCAGCTGATCCGAGGCAGCGGCTGTTTGGGTCTGGACCAGCCAGGTGAGGAAGGAGTCCAGGTCCTGATGGGACATGACATGGGTCTCACTTCTAAGCTGCTGATGTTAGATGAATTTGTACAGGCAGTTAGGAATTTAAAATGCAGTGGTTGGTACACTTGTGCTAATCCGCTATTAGCAGCAGTTTTTGCTAACTTTGAAAACATTTAGCACACTTGGTTTCCTTTAACCAGTTTTTCCAGATAAATTCTAAAGCAATAATTTATTTGGCTGTTTGTAAACTTTCAGTTGAATAAAGCAGGCAGCTTTTCAAACAATGCTAGCAGGACGAACCAGACTGATTGCTAACATAAGACGCTAACAGTAGTTTAAATTGTCAACTCATTTTGTCCTAAAATAGTAAAACTTCTTGTACACAGTGTAAAATTATCTCTTTTAAAATCGATAGCAGTGGTGGGCTCCCTTGTACTATTAGAGGACCGAATTTTTCATTAACATTTTTGCTAACTTTGAAAATATTTGCCGCTCTTATCTTCCCCTAATCTAATTAATTTTCTTGATAAATTCTAAAGCTCTGTTTAAGTTGTTGGTTATTTGATTTCTGTGTACCTGTATGAAGCTCTGCAGCCTGCTGGCCACCATCAGCGAGTCCTCACATCCCTGTAGCGTCCTTTTAAGCTCCTCCCACTCGACGCTGATGCCATCGAACGGCACCAGGATCTCCATGGTTCGGCTGGGATGAGCGGCGGCCAGAAACTCTGCTTCCTCCTGCATCAGCCCAAAGGGAAAAGCTACGATCAGAAACGGCTTTATTTGAACCGTTAGGATTCCTCTGTGGGCTTCCTGCACCTGTAGATGCAGCAGTTTGGGCTCCAGGACAGACAGCGCCCCCTCCATGGTGGAGAGGCGTCGCTGCAGAGCGAGGACGCCCCCCAGGTCGCTGCCCATGTACTGCGTGGCGTCGATGGCTTTCCTCTTGTCCTGGATCTGGGACTTGATCTCGGCGCACTCCAGGAGGTAATTCTGCAGGCGAAGCATCGAGTCGAGCTGATCCTTCTTCTGCTCCACCAGCTCAACGATGGTGTTCCACCTGCCGCACAAAACAAACAAAAACAGATGCAGGAATTCACTTTAATGGTCAATTTTACTTAAACATTGCTCTCTGTCAAAAATGCCAATGCTAGTTAGCGTAGCCAGTGTGACGAAGGTTTTTTATGGTTTTAATGTAACAGTAAATTGTTTCTCCGACATTAGCAGATTTTACAGCGCGTTCATGAGGTTGATTGACAATGCTAAGCCCCGCCTCCTGTTTCTGATTGTTTTGGTGCATTTCTTCAGATGGCAGCTCAGGAAAGAGGTGGAGAAGATCGATGTTTTCACAGATTATCTGTCTCAAGACAAACTGACACAGCATAGTGACAGTTTTTACAAATATATATAAAAATATATATTTTTAAATAAAATTACAGCTTTAAATCTTAAAAAATATGAGAATTTGTATTTATTTATTATTTATATATTTATATATTTATATTTTTGGTACTTATATGAATTATTGTCATTTCTGTCCTTAAATTACAAAATTTTCAACTTAACTTTACATTTTGGTTAATCTGATTATGTAATTTTAAAATATTAAATTATTGATAATTTGATCAGTAGACTTTTTACCAAATGCTTCTTTACTCTTGAGTACAATTTTTGTGAACTCTGCTCACGTCTGATTGTAAGTTAGTTATCTTATTTTAAGGGTACCAAGATATTTTCAGACCAAAATTACTTGGTAACATTTTGTGTTTTTGACTTCAGTTCCTGCTTGAAGACTAATGAGGATTTAAGTGGAAAAGCTAACCCAAATATTATATACTTTCATTGGTTAAAAAGAGATGGATGTTGTATTTAACCTGTGAAAGCCTGAAGAGGTGATAATAAAATCAAATCTTTTGTGTTTGTTGATTTTTGTGGACATGTGATGAGAGCTGAGCTCATCCTGAGGGAGGAGAGCAGCACAGATGGTCACCCTGAGACCGCGAGAGGAGCCAAGGTCACAAGACTCTGCTGCTGCCAGACATTAAAGCAGTCAATGAACAAGTCAACACACACACACACACACACTGAATGGTAGTTTATAAGACATACAACTCAATTAATTACATAAATTTTAATACAATTAAACCTTTTTACATACAGAAGTACTGAGTTCACGTTTCTGGTACAACCCATAAATCTGACGCACAGGCAACAATTTCACCAACAGCGATGGATAACAAAGCTGCTTCTCTTGGGCGTTAATTTCTGCTTCTGATGGGACGTTGGGACAGACTGTTGTGTTCAAGTTGTGCTAAAAGGAGTTGGACGATTATGGCTGTTTTAGATAGAAAAAAAAAAGGAACAAAATGTTGGCAAAAAAATTCTGAAATTGTTAGATCAATCTGTAAAATTTTCAAAAGAAATTAGGAAATTTCCCGGTTTGAAAACCCACAGATTTACTTAAAAAAAAAATAAATAAATCTCAAATGTTTAAATTAAAGTCAGAAATTTTCTAGAAAAAAATCATGGAAAATTCTGAGTGTGAAAATTTGCAAAATTGTAAAAAAAAAAAAAAAAAAAAAAAAAAAACACCTCAGAAATGTACTTCTCTTTTTTCCGCCCTAACATGCCGCTGTAGTTTTGTCTTAATTCAAATGTACAAAGATATTTGCACTAGGAGATAGACAAACAGTACTTGTTAAGATTCTGTGTTTTTGCAGTGTGAATTCAAGGTTCAGGTCAAAAACGTCCGTTTAAAGTTTCACTTTCAGTTGGTTCTTTTACCATTTCTAGCAGCGCAAATTCATAATTCCAGGGCCAAGAATGAGATTCAAAGTCGCATCAGTACCTAGATTAGCAAGCCATGTTGCGTCGTCTGCAATGTTTTTGTACCTGGAGTTGAGGTGATCCTGACAACCTCTGACCTCCGCTGAAGACGGATGACCTCCGTCCAGCAGCTGCTGAACGATCTGATTGACGTCCAGGATCCTCCCCATCAGGCTGTTCATCTCCTGGTCCAGGCTTTCAAACCTAAATCGCAGAGAAGGGTGGATTTGGAAACTGAGAGCGTTCTGTGTTTCTCTGTCGGATCCTCGGAGTTCCCCCTCACCTGTGCGCCACCACTTCCACGTCCTCCAGCTTCTCCGGGATCTCCATCTTCTCCAGCCACTGCTCCTTCTCGTCGATCCAGAGCTCGCAGGCGTTCACCTCGCTGAACATGCGGTACACGGCGAGCGCGTCGTGGAGCCACTGCTGTCTGAGTACGGCGACCTCTGCGACCTCCGTGTACAGCTGCTCCACCTCACCCAAACGCACCTGAACCTCCTGCAGACAGGTGAGGAAACAAAGTCACACCACATGCTTACAAAGATTAAAAATATATAATGAAAGCTGCAGTTTGTAACTTTTAGAAATCCTATTTTTTTACATATTTGTTGAAATTGTCACCATGTTATGAAAAAATAAGACAAAGCTCTTCTGCTTTCTCCCAGAGCTAATTGGAAACAACCAATCAGAGCCAGGGGGCGGGTCATAGTGCTGTCAATCACACGCCAGCTGGTGCTACAATGCAGCTAGCATAGCCACTGATGACTGGATAAATATTTTTCTGTAACAGTATGTGATTTCTCCACCATTAGCAAATTTAGCAGCGGGTACATGAGATTGATTGAAAGCGCTAAGACACTCCTCCTGGCTCTGATTGGCTCGTTTTGTTACATTTCTAACAACTCTGGGAGGAGGTGGAGGAGATCCATCTTTTTACAGATTATCTGTCGCATGGTGACAGATAATGTTTATGTCAGTAAAAAAAAGTATATATATATATATATATAAGTTATACATATTGATATATATTTGATCAAATTATCATTACATCATAAAAAGATCTATCTCTAGAGAAATACATGATTCAGTCAGGAACAACCAATCAGAGCCAGGAGGAGGAGCTTAGTGCTGTCAATCATATCTGTAGCTTAGCTCTCATGCTCTCCGCTGCACTACAGCAAGTTTAGCACAACATAGGCTCCCACCAATGCTAAAGCTAGTTAGCATGGCCACCAATGATGACGGGTAAATGGTTTTCCTGTAAGTTGTTTCTCTGCCGTTAGCGCACTTAGAAACTCATACATTAGGTTAATTCCTTAAGTGCCTCATGTTGCTAATTTGCATCAAACCTGGACACTACAAATTAATCAATATGGAAGTAGAGGATACAGACTGCAGCTTTAACATGTTTAGCCTCCACAACTCACCTCCTGCTCTGTGTACTGCAGAGACAGCACCACCATGTGTTTGCGCAGAGCAACTACATGTAACCTGTGTTTATCGATGGCCTCCGTCACGCCCTTGTGCTTCTTCAGCAGCGACTGAGTGGAGTACTCGTCGTGGCCAAAGTCCTCGCTGGAGACCAGGCGGTAGGCGTCCTGCAGCCACGCCGCCACGTCGTCCGTCTCCGTGGAGAACTGGAAGAAGTTGAGCGCCTCCTGCAGGTGGCCGAGATGCTGCGCCGCCTGGTCCTCCAGCTTCTTCCACTCGTCTTTCACCTCCATGATGCGCTCCTGGATCCCCGCCGTGCCGAAGCTCTTTTCGGTCAGAATCTGTTTCCCCCGCTTTATGGTGTTCTGGAAAAACAGATTTAAGAAGGAGGTGAAGAAAAAACACAAACAAACTGAGCAAAACTGACTGAAACGGACAAAAATCATCAAAAACCAAGGCTGGAACTTTAATTTAAATTAATTAGTTATATAGATTTCAATGCATTTTTTGTTTTTACATATAAAAGATCTGATCTGGAACCTTTTTTCAGTGCAGTCGTGAATCTGATGCACATTGGAAAACAGCAATGGAGGACAAACCTGCTTCGTATGGAAGCCTTTAACTGTCAGAAGTTAGAAATAAATTCAGGAGTGGTAACTCAATATAACAAGAAAGTTTCTCCGTAAAACGACTAATTTCAAATCTCGTTACGACAAAATTTTTTGTTAAATCAGAAAAACCTGCTACTTACAAGAGGCAAAACTCGTTAAAATGAGAAATTTAAAATTTTTTGTTAAAATGCCAACTTTACTTTTATAACGAGTTTTAAAGCTGGAAGGTTTGTTACGTAGACACAAATTTTATTTCTTGTTATAACGACTAACTTATTGAATCGGGGGGGAAAAAAAATCGAGTTTTTGCGAAATGCGAAGGAGAAAGTTTGCCGTTATAACAACAAAATTTATTGCTGCAATGAGACTTTTACAGTTTTTTATGAGATATAAATTTCATTCTAAGATTTTTTTTTAAATCCTGTGAAAATAAGAAAGTTTTCTTTTTAAAACAATATAACGAATATTATTTTCTTTTGCCTGATTTATTCACTTCTTGTTACAGATTTGAATTATTGGCATTTTGATGTCATTTTTAATTATTAAATGATTTATAACGTTATAGATTTTTTATAAAAATACTTTTTTTACTGTTACGAGCAATTTCTTGCTACTTTTTACTTTTGAGTAAAAATATGTTGAAGTAGTGATATACTCTTACTTGAGTAATTCTTTTGGTTTTCTGCCCTCATCTAATCTATTTATTCAATCATTTAGCAGCAAAAAGAGTTTTTGAACTGTAAATGTTGCTTATCTTGTTGATACGGTTTGGTTAAAATGTGGTGAATTGCTCATAGATCAGGACTTTGGAGCCCATTTTAAAGGTCGCAGGTTAAAAACACACCTGCAGCAGCGAGCGGTGCGCCAGCAGCTCCCCGGCCAGAGTCTTGTGTTTCTGTAGCAACCGCAGCACGCTGCTCAGGTCCTTCCCGAAGCCCTGAGACGCCAGGATGGAGCTTTTCTCTCGGATCCAGGCCTCTGACTCCTCCAGCTCCTAACGGAGACCAAAACAACTGGTTAAAAACAAAAACAACCGGTCTGTTCTTGAAAAACTAAAGTTTGCAATTAAAAAAAGATATTGGGATTTCTGCACATTGGAGTAAAAATATAAACATATGCTGTCTTCTTGCTTTATTTTCAGACATCTCATCATCTCCTGATTTGTCCAGGAAGAAGTCTGAAGGATTCCCCTAACCGACCCACCTGGAAAAACGCCCACAGCTGCCTCGACTCCTCCAGCTCCGCGCGGCGTTTAGCGGCTAGCTGTTTCAGCTCCTCCAGGCAGGAAGAGACGTGGTTCACACGGTTGCAGATCACCTGCGGGTCGCACGGCTGGTAGCCTGGGAGGCAAAAGCAATCGACTCACAGACCCGGAGTAAAACTGGTGAAAATGACACACAATGTGTTCCAGAAAGCCACTCTGAGCTAGAGTGATATTAACTGACAATAAAAATAGAGGATTTTCTTTGTAGTTCATGAGCAAAAACTTGTAATTTAAGAGAAATTGGTTGCAACTAATTCTATTGCGGTTTTTCCATCATTAAAAACAGAAAGTTCCTTGTTAAAACGAGAAATAAAGTTACGCTTTATTTCTTCTAGACGACATTTAAAAATGCCAAAAGGTGTGGCTCCGAAGATTAAAGTCAGAAAAGTGAGAAAGACGACAAAATTCTGGGAAAAATATATACATATTTTTTTAGATTAAATTTGGAATTCAGAGAAAAAAATTATTCTGTGGTGAAAGTTGGAATTTGAAAAAAACTCAAATAAAAATGAATATTCTCTAAAGTCGATTAGATACAAAAGAGCATTTGGAAAACTGAGAGAACAAAAAAGAATTCAGGATTTTTTTTCTCAGATTTTGACTTTGATCTGAGAATTCTGGAAAAAAATATAATTATTTTTTTACTTAGTCTCCCTAATCCTTTTCTGTTACTAATTAACTTTAGAGAAAATTCAATGTTTTTATTTATTTTTTACTGTAAATAAAGTAGACATTTCTGAGTTTTGGTGTCATTCAGATCAACGTTTATTGTTGTCTCAGTGAGAACTATCATCTCCATAACGGATCACAGAACCAGATTTTTGCCCTGCAGGTTGTCAGTGGGGCGTTTCGTACCCTCTATGGTGGTGAATTTGAGCGCCGCAGCGTTGAGCGTCTCGACTCTCTCCGCCTGAACGGAGATGTCAGCTTCCTGCAGGCTGTGCTTCTGCAGCAGGTCGTCCACTTCCAGGAGATGCTTCCCGAAGTCCTTCGACAGCAGCAGAGCCTGGGAGCACGAAAAGAAACATTCATTCATTCACGTTTTAAACTACACATTTTACAAGCATCAAACTCTGATTCTCTCACGGAAAGTGAAGAATTTTAAATTTTCTGAGTACATTTTAAATAAAATAGCCACATTAATATTTCTCCTGCTTAGCTAAGTTTTTGTAAAACCTGTTTTTTCTTCAGATATGAAAAAAGTCAATTTTATTCGTAGAGTACATTGCAGCTCAAAGAGACTTGCATCATACAAATAAAGAAAGAAATGCAGAACAAGACTAAAGAACTCTTTTTTTTCCTGGAAACTGACAAGCTGTCATATGACAATTATGGAGCTACATTGGGGCCATAAAGTTTGTTCTAAAGAAAAGATTTTAAACTGGGAAAAAAAAGTCTCATTTCTTTTAAAAGTTTTGAATAAAATGTATAGTCACAATTTAGCTCTGTACTATTCAGTTGCGCATGAACACTGTAAAAACACAAAATATTACCAAGTATTTTTGTCTAAGTTCGAGTGGAAACTGACTCGTAAGGAACGTTTCAAGAAATTGTAGTTTGTTTTCATAATATTAATAAAAAAGTTTTACTTCCACAGGCAGATTATTTAGTTTATAACAAAACATTTTGCACTTATAATAAATAAAATAATCTTCCAGTGGAAGTAGAAATTTTCTATCAATATTCTCATCCAGCCTTGTGCTCATTGTAGTTATATGGAAGAAAATTGCTGTCACATAACAAAATGCATGTTCGAACACTTATCACATTGTTATTATATTGCGTAAATGTGATAATTTCATCCAGAAGGTGGCGGTAGAGTGCTTTTAATGCATGCATAATGCACACCAGAACAAGTTTCACATCTAATGTATTCTTGTATTAGTTTTGACCTTGACGACATTCTTATTAAAATGTGATTTTCCATACTGAGTTTTCTGAACATTTTGTACATCTGTTTGCAAATTTCTGAGAATTTAATTTGTATGTTTTTCTGTCTGATTATGTTTAAATTTTTTAGAGCCTAAATGTGTTTGTGAAAGGCGCTAAGCATTTAAAAATTTACTTTAGCTGTTAGGGGAGACCATAGATTACAAACTAAAACTTCAGCTTAAAAATTAAATGCAATTTTAAAAGATGTTTGCTACATTTGAGTATTTTTTGCAACATTGATTGTAAAAATTATTCCACATTGTAAAATTATTTACCCGCTGGAAGAAGGTTCATGATTTATAGTTAAAATCTTTTTTTTTTTTATTTAAATTTGAGTGAAACAAAGACATTTATTTTAAGGCCGATATCAAAATTTGGGCCAGTATCGATATCCGATGTTAACATTGCTGTTATGGCCTACATTATATTTATTTCACTACAGTTTCAACAGATTTGGAAAAAAACAACCAGAAAAGATAAAAATAAATATCAATTGTTCCAATTTATTTTATTTATCGGACCAATACGATACGTGAAAAAATTAATCATCTCGGCCGATACCGATGTATTATGGATCCCTAAAAGGCACTGCTAATAATAACAATAATAATAATAATGATGATGATGATAATGATTGTTTCCTACCTGTGTGTCCTCCATCCAGTCGATCATGTAGACCATGTCCTGAAAGGTTTTCTGCAGAGCCAGGTTCTTCTCCAGCCGGGTCCGCCTGCCGGCCACCAGCTCCTTCAGCAGGCTCCACTGGCCCAGGATGTTCTCCTTGCAGGCCAGGATGCGCCGGATGTCGTAGTATCCCTCCTTCTCCATCTCCGAGGAGAGCTCCATCACCACGCCGATGCGCTCCTCGTACGAGGCGATGTCCGCCTCGATGGCCTCGTGCTTCTTCATCGCCGCCTCCACGGCCGGCAGATCGTAGCCGAAGTTATCCTGCAGGAAGAAAAGCAATAATTAGGGTTACATAATCTGTAATAAGAAACAATGCTTTGATTAGTTTTTTGCTTGAAACAGTCGTATTTTCACCATGTTATTCATTCATTTAGAAATGACACTAAATATTTAGTTTGTGGCCAAATATTTGGCTACAACTAAATATTTAGTTACCTAGCTACATATTTCGTTGGAGTCTAAATATTTAACTTGCTAAATAAGTATTTAACTCAAAGTTGGTTAAAAAAATAATTTTCTAACTCAACATTTAGAAAAAAAAATATTTTCTAGATATTTAAAAGAAAATCTAAATAAATAAATATTTAACTTCAAACTAAATATTTAGTGTAAAAACATTTATCTCTAAGCTACAGTTTTAGTATAGAGCTAAACATCTATCTTGTCAACTACGTTTTCATTTTGTTGCTAAAGTTTTGACTTCAAACTAAATCCTTGCTAGCTAAAAATTTAGTTTGGAGCTAAATGTGTTTGTAAACTAAATATTTCACCTGTTAATTTAATATTTAGTTTGAAACGGAGTTTTTTCTACAAGAATTAATAACTTGATGAAAATATGACAAAATAAAACAAGCCCCATTTTTGTTCTCTTATGAAAAACTAAATAATCCATAGTATTGCTGCTAATTTATCTTTACAAACGGTTCTTCATAAAGTTAGCTAGCAGATGCTTTTTTTTTGCATGAAATCACAGGAAGTGCATCTTTCCTACCTGCGACACGAGTCTCTGGTTCTCGTTGAGCCAGGCTTGCCTCATGGTCGTCTTGTGATCGAAGCGTTGAGCTAGCAACTCCAGCTTCTCCTGACGAATCAGCTCCTTACGCAGAGCCACGCCCCTCTCATGCTCCGCCTTCTCCAGGCGCTCCCAGGCCTGCACGAAAAACGGCAAAAACCAACAAAGTTAAATAATTAGGAAAAAACTGCGATGGAGTACATTTCCACCAAAAGACTCTTGGAAATTTCTGAGAAAAAAAAGTCAGAAATGTGCAAATAAAAATATCAAACTTTGAGATTTATCTGAGAAATTTTCTACAAAAGACATGGAATTTTCAAAATTTCCAAAGTCGAAAATTTCCAGGTTCTCCTTAAATTTTTAACATTTCAAATTGTAAAATTTCCAAATTTTTTCAACAAATATTTTGAGATTGAACTCTGGATTTCTGAGAATTTTTACAACAAATTTCTGACTTTTTAGAATAATAATTTCAAAAATATTTTCTACAAAAATTCTGAATTTAATTTTAAAATAGAACTTTCAAGCAAATTTTTTGACATTCTGAAATTTCCGAGCTTTTTCAAGAAAATTTCAGATTATTCTGAAATTTTTCTAGCAAATTTCTCAGTTCTCCAGAAAATTTCTGAGCTTAATCTGAATGTTTTGTTTATGTTTAGAACAAATTTTGAAACAAAAAAATTACCAATTTTTTCCTGCAAATTTTTGACTTCAAACTCAGAGATTTCAAAGATTTCTCTTAAAAATTTATGCCAAAATTCAAGTCTTTCCTAAAAAAAAAGTTAAATTCTGAGTTTCTGGTGGAAACGTACTCTTCGCTTTTTATTTTCTGTCTACAGTGGTAGCAGAAATATGACTGTATATATACGTTTTCTTTCTAAAACAGAAACGTGGGAGTGATTTTAGGAAGAGGTGTAAACCTTGTTGATGTCTGAGATGAGCTTCCCGTCTTGAGGCACGTAGGGTTTCTGGTTATTGGCTCTGAGTTTGCTTTGGATGGTGAACAGAAGGACCTCAAGGTTTCCTTTTTCCTGAAACCTGGACAAAAACAAAAAGATTTAACCTCTGTTATCCTCTCATTTGACAAGATTTCCCTGTTTTTTTAGTATTTTTTCACCTCTTAAAGCAAAACATAAAGTCACACTCAGGATCTTAACCAAGGAAACTCTTAATCTGGTTTCTTTCTGCACGTTTTGTGTTGAGAAATAGAGTAATGCTAACAGTTAGCAACTAGCTGCTGTGGTAGTTGCTAACTGTATTACCAGGGGAATAAAATGTCGTTTCATACTTGATGGGCTTCTCTATCGTGCAGTAGGTTGTGAAGGCCTGCAGCTGCTGCTGGACTCCAGTCAGAGAGTTGGCGAATTTCTGGTTGCTGATGACGGCGATGGTTTTCTCGATCCACTCCAGCAGGTCCGACGCCAGCGCGTCGTAGCGGTTGATGATTGTTTTTGTCTCGATGCAGTTGTCCAACACCTGAGAGCGAGAAATAAAAAATGTATAAAAATAAAAACCTGACGAAATATGGACAAATTTTCTTCTCTCTTTGTTTTTGTTTTTTTTCCTCCGTATTTTAATGTGTGGAATCAGTAAAATAGGTTAGAAATCAGAATAAATGTATTTACATTACATATTAGAATTTAATAAATTACATTTTGACTCATATTTTCCCACTGGTGTTTGCTAGACTAAAACTTACGGAGAAAAGCAAAATAAAAACAGTTCAGACAAAAAAGAGCGAAAAATTATAATTACTAAAAATAAAAAAACATTTTTTTAAAATAAATACAAATAAATGCTTTTTATGCTTTAGGTGCTACTTTTACTTATTTTTTAACTTTGAAAGTCTCTGAATATGTTTCAGAATTTTTTCATTTACAAATAATTTTATGTTTTTATATAAACTTTTCCTGCTTCCCAATTTATTTCAATTTGATAAACATCAGGAAAATCTTTTAAAGATATATATATATATATATATATATATATATATATATATATATATATATATATATATATATATATATATATATATATGTATATATATATATTTAAGATACTTTTGATGTACAAACAAATTCAAGATCTGGAAAAGTAGGATGGAAAAAAAAAGAAATGCTAATGATAGCCTTCATGCTAACATTAGCATGATAGCTAAAATAAGCATTTTGCTAATTTGTTATTCATTAGTTATGTTTATCATAAGTCAACATGCTAGAGATAGCTCACATGCTACCAACAGCATTTAAGCTAACCTTAGCATTTTGCCTAGCTTTAGTTTATACACTTTATTTCGGCTAACAGTGACTTACAGTGGACTGGTCACTGTTAGTGAACCTGCTCTTGATTACTCACATCCTACTGGTAGCGTCAACATGCTAGTCATTCTATATGCTAGCGATAGCCCTAGTGCTAATGACAGTCTACAGCTAAAATAAGCATTTTAGCTAATTTTTTATATATTAGCCATATTTAACATACTGAACGGAGTAAATCAATACAAGTCCACATGCTAGTGATAGCATTGACGCTAACCTTAGCATTGTTGCTAATTTTTATCATCAGATGATCATCATCTGGATTCCAACCAACTTTGGAAGGGCCCATTTAAATTAAAATATAATTAAAATATTCTAGTTATTTACTCATGGCACTTTGTAAAATAAAATTTAAAAAATCAAAAATATCCCAACTTGAACTTTCTTGCACCGCCTCCTGCTTTGACAGCATTATATCTGTGAGTAAAAGGTGCATCTGTTACCTTGCCAACCCTCTTCCCCTCCACAATAAGAGCCTTCATCTTGGAGAAGTAGTGGTAGTAGGAGACCACGTACGTAATGATGGACTTTTCATCTGGATTCTCTGTGTTCACATCTGGAGGAAAGAAAACAAAACAAAACTCAGGCCAATGGAGGACCAACCCACCACTTTTCCTCACTTTCTTCTTCTACTACTCTTTAATTTGAATTATTTCCTGTTGTATCAACTGCTAACGTTATTAGCCTTTTACTTTCATGAACAGAGAAAATGTTCCTGGTTTAGTTCTCCAGACGGTCATGGAAGATGGCGGCTCGTACTGAGCCCAGGTTCTGGTTCTGGTTCTGCTGGAGGTTTTTTCCTGTTGAAGGGGAGTTTTTCCTCTCCGCTGTCGCCATGTGCATGCTTTTTTTTCTCAGAATTATAACGTTTTAATCAGAAAATTTTTCAGAATTCTGAGGGAAAAAATCAAAACTCTAAAATTAAAATAAAAAATTGTTGTTGTTTTTTTCAATTTAAAATTGTTTATTGTATCTAGTTTTTAAATATTATTGTATTTTTTTCAGATTATAGAGAACTTTTTAAAAAATTACTATTTATTCTTGCTTTTGGTTGGGTGGTGTCTACGTTTTTAGTTTCACTGGTGAGAAACTTAATTTTGTTTCACTGTATGTCTAGTAGATATTGAAGAATTTGAATTCATTTGAATTTTTGATTTTTATTTTGAATTTGAACGACGAATTGATAATAAAGTCGACTGACTTTGCTGCTGTGCATTGAATGTTCCCACAGGGGAGGGTTTGGACTTTGGCTAATTTATTTCCACCATCAGCTGCATTTTTATTTGGCTTGAAGTTTTTCCTGGTTAATAATTAAATAAATTCTTAAAACGTTTGACAAAAAAACCCCAAACTATACCTAGTTTTGCATGTATTTGAGCTTTAAAACAACGCTGTATTTGTTGTACTGAACCAAAGAGCAGCATTGAAACTAAGAATTTTCCATGAGACTGTATTTAATCTTCCTCACCTTCGGGGTCCAGGAGTTTGGTGAGACCTAGGTGGTGCTCGGCGACGTTGAAGGCTTGCTGCAGGTTGTGCGTCGCATTGGAGCGCGTCAGCTTGTTGAACTCTATCAGGTCCGGTCTGCCGGGCGGAAACACACACACTCTCATGGAAAAAAATTATTTTAGCTCACCGGAAACTCACATCTGTGGTGAAAACCCGGCCCAGGCTGAGCAGCTGCTACCTGTGTCTGTGAATGAGGGCGTTGAAGGCCAGGCCGTCTCTCCAGCAGGTGGTGAAGTTCTGAATGTTTACCTCTGAGTACCTGCAGCAGAAATTAAAGATTTGTCAAATCAAAAGGTTCGCCATGGAGAAGGAGACCAGATTTAAAAGAAAAGACGTAAAATCTTTGTTTTAAGGTTAGATTGATATAAATAAAATTATTTCTGCACAAAATTATTCTTAGATAATCAGATTTTATTCTGCTCAGTTCTGCCTATTTTGAGCTTTGTTAGGGCCTCTGTCACTTTAAATCCAAACAACCTGCTCCTGACTTTGAAAAGCATAAGTGGTGTCTCCTGCACAACCAACAAGGATCCAGAGTCATTTCTGAATGATAAGTCAACAACAAAACATTATTGAACAGCACTAAACAGTAAAACCAGCTCACCAAATGTGCTGGAATTCAGCTTTGGTTACTAGGTAATGGGCCTGGGGGTTGCTAGGTAACGGTGATTCCGGAAGGTTTTTGAAACGGCTCATTTTGCAGACAGCAATAAACAGTTTGGTGGGGTTTAAAGCAATTGGGCTGTTTTTAGAAGCAGTTGTATGGAAGACAATTAGGGCCACTGGAAAAAAAAGAAAGTCTGACTTTTTAACAGAATTATGACTTGATTTCAGAAAATTGAAGTCAGAATTCTGAGGGGAAAAAAAACATTTCAGAAGAAAGTCAGAATTTTGGGGGAAAAAAAGTTATTTCTCACATTCAAGTCACAATTCAGAGAAAAAAGTTAAAATTGTGAAAGAAAAGGTAGATCTGAGAAAAAAAAAATTTGACTTTTCAGTGGCACTAATCTTCTTCCGTACAGTTGAGACCCAAATGTCTGTTATTAAACCTGCAGGTTGTGAGTTTTGGGTAAATGTTAGGCGGGTCTGGGTCCTGATGCTGCTCACCCTGCAGTCTTCATCTGGCACCACAGCAGCAGCGCGTCCTTGGCGGAGCGGGTCTCTCTGTTGTCCGCTGTGTTTATTTTGATCACCTGGATCTGAGCAGGAACACAGCAAGGCACAAGATCAGAGTTTTTCTGACACGTTGTCCTGTAAACACAAGATTCTAACATAATTCTGGCTGTAAAAAAATACAGAGAAAGATGGTGAAGACATTTAATGAAGGCACCTTCTTTTTCTTGAAAGATTTAGATATTTATGTAAAATTGATGCTTTTTATTAGCTTGTAAATTAGAGAAAATCCATAATAAAGTAAAACCTTTTACAACAGATTAAAGCAGCCTGCATCATCAATCAGAAAGTGAAAAAGAAATGTGAATTTAAAGCAAAATAATAAAAATTGTGACTTATTATTTGCCATAGAGATTCAATGCTAACTGTTTCCTTAAGCTATTAGAAGCAGATTTTAATAAAGCCTGCTCTGCCGGTGACAGTGACATGATACAAGGTAATGGGGGACATGACACCCTACAACCAGCTGCTGTAGAGACACAAACCCACTCTCACATTAGAGGACACGTAAACAAAGATAAACAGGTCGTGGAAAGTAGACAAACATGAAAGAGATAATAGGAAAAACATCATAAACACTCATTTGATTTACATGTCGAGAGTTTTTGGATCATAGATCCAATTTAATCTATTCTTCTAATATCACTAAACAGACTTCTGGAATCTGACTCACTTTCTACAACAACTTGCTGTTTGCTAAACAAAGCAGATGTCTGCATTAACCCTTCATAAATACTTTTACCTCTGAATTTATTGCAAATAATAACAGTGTGTTATTATCTGTAGTTCCGTAAATATGTTAGCTTTACCTCGTCAATCCTCTGTCTGTCTGTCTGTCTGTCTGTCTGTCTGTCTGTCTGTCTGTCTGTCCCTGTTTCTGCCTGTCTGCAGTCACTGCAGTGCTTTGGCCCTGCCTGCTGACCTGGCAAAGCAAACTCTCTCTTTCACCTCAGAGGCAGGAGGGAAAGGAAAAAAGAGGTGGAGATGAGATGAGGGGGAAAAGTGCAGCATAAAAAGCTGAGAGCTAGTCTTTCTTTTGTTGTTTATGGGAAAATGTCAGGAAATGTCTTTTGTGCCAAAATATTTATTTAATGTAAATAACAGAGGGATACTTACTGGAGATGTAAAGATAGCGAGCTAAATCTATCTAGTTTCTGGTTGCTAGATCTATTTTTTTGCCAGCTAGACGTATTTTATATTGATAGCATAATCTAACTCTCAATCCACAGAATTATAACATATATAAATGTTAAAATACTTTCACTAAAAGCAGATAAAAACATTAAAAGCTTTGAATTATTGACTCTAAAATACCTCACGTTTATCTGTTTGAGGTTTTGCTAGCATTGCAGATAATATTAGAACCAGAAAAGGTTTCAGGAAGGTAACAGAACCAAGGTTAACTGAACAATGTCAAGAAAGGATTTCAAATAATATGTGAACAACCCTTAGACTTGAACATCTACCGAACCTCTTAGTTAGCATGATCAATTTAATTATTTATGCTGTATAAATATTTGATTTAGCATTGAACTAGTCTCCCAAAATAGTGATTCTTTTCTTATTTGTTCTTTTTTTTTTTACATTGGACAGTTTGTGTCCAGCATGTCTGTCTCATTTCTTATCAGAACCAAACTTTTTGGCATTAAAGGAGCACAAATTCAAAGGTTTCCTTCCTGGAGAGTTGGATCTATTTTTCAAAAATCTTTCTGAATCAGCCCACAAACGTCATTCTGGGCTACAGAGGTAACACAAATTATTAACACAATAATTCTCTTAGTTGTGCAAGTAGCCTCTTTGAGCGTGACACTGCTGCGTCCCCAGAGACGTCCGTTCTCTGTGAAATCTACACAACGGGACGAATATTGCTAAGCAAGCACTGTGCAGTAAAGCAGCGCTGTAGCAGTGAGGCGAATTTAAGGGAAGCTGGAGGCTTTTTGTACTTACACACCAGAAGGCGGCGGCTGCAGCAGCTCTGGGCTCCTGAGTGACATTCAGGCTGGACCAAACATGGCCGCCGCTGTCGCACAAACACGACGCAGCAGCGGTGATCGCTTTCCCCAAACTGAGACGCTCAGAGCGCACCATAATTAATAATGCTACAGCTGATTATATACCAGAGTCAGACATCTGATCTATTATCCTGAAGGCAAGAAGAACTGAGCATCTAAGAAAACCTGAAAGGCTATTTATTTATTGCACAACTGATCATGTACTTGCAAAAACATAAGGTAACTATTTTAATTATTTAAGTTAAATAGTGCCACATGGTGCCACTTTATAGAATAATCAAGTAAATATTAAGTTCAGTTGCTGTAAAAATCCCTTAAATATCAAAGCATGATTTAAAATAAATTTTACTTCCTTGCTTAACGCCTTGAAATTAGGCCTCTGTCTCTTTAAAAGCTCCTGCTCTCTGAAGCTCCGCCTTCAGGAAGTCATGGCTCCTCTATTAACCCTTTAACGTTTTCACCAGCGTTTCACAGAGAAGCAGCTCCTATAACGAGCTCAGCAGTTCCACCAGGTGTTTGCTAATTGCTGCTGGCTAGTCTGAAGGAGATGAGAGGGGGCGGAGCTTCATCCTCGAAGGTGAAAGCAGGTGGAACAACATATTTAAGCTAACATGTAGCCTTTGAGCTGATTGGGTAATGCTACCACTTTCCGTCAGAATGTTGACAGGAGGCTGAGGACAACATGACGCGATTTTCATCATCCATCTGAAACAATAACAGACCATTTTGGCCATTCAGGGACCTTTAGTGCTGAGATCCAGTCCATTAACCCCAGAAACAAAATAAAAGACAATGACCCGCCATGGCAGAGTCCCAACAACCAGAAACGGGTTCAACCTGCAGACACAGAGACCAGATAATCTCTAAAAGCCACCCTGCAGTTCCTCCACATAATATTGCTTCTCGAGAATCAAAAAAGCGTACAGCAACACTCCAAGGACAGAGGTCTAGTTAAAGTCTAGGTTCTCTTTCAAACATTTGGAACCTCTTTCCCCAAAACTCTGGAGTAAGCTTCACCAAGAAGACTGAACACTGTGGCCTGCCAGTAGATTTAACACTTTAATTTAAGTTCAACGTTGGATATCCTCCTCTACCTGCTATTCTTACGCCGGTTCTCGGTGAAGCATTGAACAGGGAGGTCAACCATGACTTTCCTAAATTCATTTTTTAAATAAAACGGATAAGCACCGAGACAATTTAAAGAGTTTGAAATTTACCTGAAAGCGAAGGATGATGGTCCAGATGAGGCCGAGGGTGAGGCGATGGTTTCCATCCACGATGTCGTGGGAACCGACGTTTTCCAGATGAACTCTCTGCTCTTTCAGGAACTGCAGAGCTTTGTCCACGTTTTCCAGGCTGTGGATCCGCATACGACCCCTGGTAGGTCTCGGCTAGGGGAGAACAGAAGGACTCATCACCACTTCACTTCCACCTAACTGGGACTACTATCGCTGCAACATCATTAGCGTGGCTAATCATACACCAAGGCTGATTTTTAAAACCTTTAATCAACTTACGTTCAGTCACCCCATTCTGTTATCAGCCCTGGGAATCATTACGTAAACATTTGGTTGCGCTAACCGTGAAGCTAATGCAAAGCGCTACGCCAACATGATATGTAGTTGAAGCTAAAGTGCTAACCTCAATCACTTTGATAACAACTATGTGTGTGTTAAAAGCATAAAGAACTGATCATGAACATTGGTTCAGCTAATGCTAAAGCGTTATTTATATATTTTCAACTAAAACAGATGTGGAGGACAGGAAATGGAACTGCTGCATAAACTGTCTTCAAATTAAGAGCCTGGATATAAACGTCTAGTTACTTAAAGATTTTTTAATAGTCAATGCCCAAAACCACAGCATGTTGAACTTTATTCAACTGGAAGTTTAGAATTTATACGGAAAAAATCCTTTATGCTAAGCTAAGTGCGCTAAACAAAACATTAGCCACACTATTAGTGTATTAGCTGAAGTGTGTCCACCATGACTGGATTATAATGAAGCTATAATCTAACATTTACTTGTGAGAGACTAAAATGTGACAAAGCGTTGCTGCGTTAGCATCGGTGTTCTTACCAGTAGCTCCCCACTGAGAACCTCCAGCAGTCTGGTGAGCATGTAGCCGTCCCTAAGGTCGTTGTAGAGGTCAGAGATGCGACAGGACACTCTGGCCAGGTGGGAGTTGACCCACTTTGTGAAGGTTTTCTTCTGCACTGCATCTCTCTCATCTAATGAACGAGAGAGGAGCTCGTCAATGGGGGAAGATTTTAAATGGCAATCACTATTTTCAAACAAATCTAGTGTTAAAAATTTGAATAAAAAGCTTTAAATTAAGGAAATACAACACATTTATAATCATTTAGTGCAAAAAGACATAACTGACAAGTTAAATACATTTCATAAAAACAAATGAAACATCTTAATTTCTTTCATGAAAACAAAACTAGCAGACTAAAGAAAAACTAACACAAACACTTCAAGGTCCAGCTGGTACCTCCAGTGATCCTAAATCAGTTGGAAAACAGGATCCTGTTTCTGAATTTCAATCAGGCTGATTTGATTTGACTAGGCTGTTCAGTAACTGCTACAGTGTTTGGTTTTTAAAACAAGATTACTGCTGTTTTTTGGTTTATTTTCCATATTAATGAGCCAGTTTGGGTCATGTACCTCACAGTTGACTGCTTAACTACATGGTGGCTGCAAAACAAGCCCAAATCATCATCATAATAATAATACATTTTATTTATAATGCCCTGTATATGTAAAATTGAAATCTTCCACCACTAGGCTTAACGGTTTATTTTAGATGTTTGCACTGAAATCCAAATTATGGCCTAAAATCTCTTCAAGGTTAAAATATTTTAAGTTAAGGCTGGACAACAGACCAATAATAAGATAAACAGATAAGACATCTGATAGAATATTCAATATAATATTCACTGAACTCCTATCCAGAACCACAAAGCATTCTGGGAAATGTCGAGAAAAGATTATAGCCACTCAAACTCTCACAACTAGTTAAGCTAGGTTGTTGGTATCAACTAACTCACTAGCTCTTTGGTTGCCTAGCAACAGCCTGCTGCTCAACAGACAGTTTCAAGTCCTCCTGCCCCCAACATTGGTTGCCTAGCAACAAACCGCTAAGTAATTTGCGCATCAGCAGTTTCAGGTTTTCCCACTGTGCCTCAAAAACATCACAAAGTGAAAAGTGGGAAAAACAGAAAAGATAATGTCACCAGTCTGGAAAACAAAATCAATAATTATTGATATAGATTAATATAAAATGCTTTTATTGTGGTAAGTTTTAAGCCGTTTCGTTTTTAAACCAAATGATACATAAATCCATAATGTCAGTCGGTATTTTATTTATAATAATCTGGTTATGATCAGATATTTAAAGAAATTATCTGCCCAGACGTTTTATAGTCAGGTTATGAGACGTTTTCTGATGAGTCTCTAAGGACAGTGAGGCGTGTGTTTGACCTCTGACCTGCCAGAGCCTTGATGCGGGAACACTCGAACAGTTTGGCGCTGGTGCACTCGGTCTCCCAGAACCCGGAGCTGATTGGTCGGTTGTTGTTGTTGAGCTGGCGCTGGGCTTCTGCATTGTCCAGGTCTGGAGAGGCATTAGCCATCGCGCACGACGCCCTGCGGCACACCGAGGGTCAGAGTCATTATCACAGGCTCTAACGACAGAAATATACTGGACAAAAGCATCATTTATGAGATTTCACTCCATGAAAACACATTTTAAAGGCCATTTATACTGAGATGAACTTTAATTATTTGCTTTTATCAGAACTGCTTCAGACGTTGCAGAAATACAGAAGACTCAAAGACAATAAAAAACAATCGTAATGTCTTCAAAATAATGATGGCCTCTATTAAAATTTTAATTAATTTAATTACATTTTAATTTAACATTTCTTTTTCATGCCAGAATTGTAAAATTACGACTTTATTCTGGTAATGAGTTTATTACTTTCATCGTATTATTACAACTTTTTCTCTCATGATTACATTTTTACGACATTTTTCTCGTATTTTTACAACTTTTTTCTTGAATTATTATGGCTTTTTTTCCCACATTATTATCACTTTATTCTTATATGTTCATTACTTTTTTATTCAATATTATAGCTTCTCGTATTACAACTTCATGACTTTTATCTTGTCATTGAGAGTCTATTCTCACAATATTATGAGTCGTATTAATAAGAAAAGTCATAATAAAATTACAACTTCTCATTGTTCCGACTTTATTCTCTTATTTTGACTTCTTTAATGTACGACTTTATTCTCCCAACTCTGATTTTATTAGCATAATTTAGTTTTTTTTTCTTAGCCTGTCTAATACTCCATCATAGTTTTCTAATATTTATGTTCATATTTTAGTTAGAATACCAGTATTTGCACATAATATTATGTTTTTGTCTGTTTTCACCTTTTTTATTCTCACTTGAGTCAAAATATATAGAAGTAAATCTACTTTTACTGTAGTACAATGTTTGGAGATTTGAAACATTGGAAGCTGTTATTAATATCAAACACCTCCTGACTTCGGATTTAACCTCAACCAGATAAAAAAAAATATGAAAAATATGCAGAAACATTCACTAAAAGATTCAGTTTAAAGATTAAATAATAACCCTAATATAAAAGTAACTCTTGTCCATTAAGATGGGAGAGTTTCTAAATGTAAGCATCAAAGAGTGAAGCTTTGCTAAAAATAAAATCTCTCTGATGCGATGCGTCCTCTCTGCCATTTGTTCCTCTGGCAGCTAAAAACAGAGCCATGAAAATAACTTCAACAAAACAAATGTTCGGCAGTTTCCATGCAGTAACGTAGAGCTAAAATTCTTCAACTCTTTAACAAACTCGGAGCATATCATGAGCGGATGCGGCCAAACATTTCCCACCTGGAAGGCAATCATTTCAACTGATGGGAATCTAAAAAAAACTAACTATTTATACACATTTTAAAATAATAAAAATGACATATTTAATCAGATTCAATCTGTATTTGGTTAAATTAATATTCAACAACCAACAGTAGCTACAGTCAGAACCTGGCTCTGAAAGATAAGCAACGAAATTAAACGATTTCACTTAAATTACAAATGATTGATGTTATTTTTTACTTTGTTCTCCATTGTTTACATTTGTAAACTGGAAACAATTAATAAATACAGTTACTTTGTGATATAAATCACTTTTTTAAGTAACTGGTGTCTTAAAGGAGCCCATTTCAAATGGAAATGTTTCCCAAGAGCATTAAATGTGTATCTATTAATGCTGCCATGCATTCACAGCCATATAGTTACGTTAAAAAGAAGTAATAAATCATTTTGAAAATAATTTTTATCATTATCTCAATAGTCCCAAAAAATATCACGATAAACTTCCTAGTCCATGTAGCCCAAATCTATTTTTCAGTAACATGAGCGTCTTTAATTTATTCTAGTTTAAAAACTGAGCTCGGTTTGGGTTGCTAGGTAACGGGTGGAGCTCTGCTGGTGTTGCTAGGTAACAGGGCAGTGCCTGCTCATTACTTTGCAAGGATTTTTGAAACAGGCTCATTTTCCAGACAATAAATCTTTAACTTATTGCCAAAAGCGGCTGGTTGTTATTTTTAAGCAGGAGAAACTTTTATAGAAGTTCAAAAACATCCACAATGTGAATTTTACTTTATATTTCTCCTATAAGCGAATGGCTAGGAGTCCTTCTTTAAAAATCCTGTATCTGTGTATCTCTATTTATGATGGGTCCCATAAGTGTGATGGTGTCATTAAATTTTAATACATTTTTGGAGAAAGAAAAAAAATCTAGAGTCTTTGAGGTTAGCAGGACTGAAAAACATGCTGCTTCTTCCACTGGGGGAGCCTGGGGGACCACTGGGAATTAGGTCCTATATTTTTACCAATTTCTGTCAAATGCAGGCCAAGTGGGGGAAGGGACGGATTATTTTAAATGCAAATATTGAACATATATCACCTTCTGACCTGGTACATCCTCATTTATATCAAAACTTTCACAAGATGTGAAAATTACAAATACAACAGTTTTTTTGAAGTTGGAGCATGTTTTATGGAAAGTAAAGGTTTATTAATACAATCTGGTTATGCTTCTTGCAGCAAAAGAAGGATAAAAGTAAAAATGTTATTTATATAGCACATTTTCAGCAACAAGGCAAGACAAGGTGCTTTACAAGAATTAAAAGGAAATACAAACAAAATAACACTAAGAGCAAAAGGAAAAGCTACTAATGTTGAAGGCAAAGGTAATAACACAAGGATAACACGTTGTTAAACGTTCAGTGGATAAGATGCATTTTATGACAGCTTATTACAGCCAATGTAGTTGTAAAAAAAGGAGGAGTGAATTTATGACCAGAAACATGGAAATTTCTGAGTTTGAAAAGTCACAAATTTAATAGAAAAAAAAATAAAAAAAATTCTGTAAGGTTTCTGAGCTTCATCTCAAATGTTTTTGAGTTTTTTCTGGAACATTTTTAGACTTTTTACATTCTGAAATTGTTCTTGGTTTTCTCCAGAGATTTTCTGAGATTCATCTCAGAATTTTGAAGTTTCAAAAGTCAAAAACTTTTTGCTTTTGAAACTCAGAAATTTCTGCGGTTTTTCTGGAAAATGTGAGGAATTTATCTAAAAATTTCTGACTTTTTTCTAGCAAAAAGTTTGACTTTTGAAACTGAGATATTTCTTTGCTTTTCAAGAATTGTTTTTAGCTGAGTCTCCTTTTTTATTTATTTTTTCTTGTGGAAATTTAGTCCTTTTTTTGTTGTTTTTTTGTCAACAATGACCTTGATACGCTGTCATAGTATTTAACCCATTTTGTGACAAAACACCCATAAAACTGACGCCTCATTTCACAGTTTGATGAGTTTCTTGGTCATCTTCCCTTTTTTCCAGCATCTGTTCTGGTGTCTGACTAAATCTTCAGAGCAAAACAATAAATAAAAGCCTCATGTTCGCTGTTGTTGCGTCCCTTGAAGCGGAAAAGCGACCCGGTGGCCAGTAAGGAAATGTCAGCATGGTGGGAGAGTCGCGGAGAGGCGGGGCTGTTGAGCACTTAGCCGTCTTCCCCGGGGAGAAAAACAGCAAAGCATTACGGAGCTTTCTATCTGATGATCAGGCAGACGAGGGACTGCAGTAACTCCAGTGAAAGAGAACACCGGGAGAAATAAGCTGCAAACTGGAGCTAATAAATGTGATGAAAAGGAGCAGCACAGATACACAGCTTAATCTGTTTTAGCTTTTAAAAATACAAAACAGTACAACCTGTTTCAAGAGTACAATACATTTTTACGTCTGGAAGAAATTTTTTTTACTTGATTTGTACTTAATTTGCTTAATTGCCTATTTTAATGGATTTTTTTGATTATTTTTATTTACTCTGTCAAATGTGTTTGAATTAACTACATTTATATATATATATATATATATATATATATTTTTATAATATGGCATTTCAAGTAATTACCTTATTTTACTTATTTTAACAGCACGTTAAAATTGTAATTAATCTGAATTATGGCAACATTTAATTTCTCTTTGGGATCAATAAAGTATTTTTGAATTGAACTTTATCTTTGAACTTATGGATGCAAATAATTACATCAATTTTAACATGTTAAAATGTTGACCAGTATTAATTTCTTATAGTTATTTTATTTTTTTTTTACATACAAAAATCCCAAGCAGGAACCTTTGTATTGTGTTTCCAGTACGCACACAAATCAGACGCACAAGCACATCTTCAAACAACAACAATGGTACTTCTCTTAGACGATATATTTATTTCTCATTATATATTGTTATCGTTTCATCGCCCGGCTCTACTTGAACTAGGACGTCAGTGAAGTTACAACTAAATTAAATTCTCACACATTTTCTTGGAACTGGTAATTCTGTGTGAAACAAAAGCCTAAAGGCCAAAACGGATGAGAACAGAGTTATTTCTGGACAGGATATTTCATGCTTCACAGGAACTAAAGTCCTAATAAGTCTCTCCCTCTGCAGCTCAACACCTCTGTATTTCTCTGACACCACAGAAGAAGAAGCTTCTGGCCAGAATCTGTGTCAAGCTGCACTAACAGAATGATGTCAGTTAGTATGTTACAGGCCAAAACGCATCACTTCAGGGGTGAAGAGGTCATGATCAGGCAGGAAACTTAGAGTAAAATTTGGCCCCTCATGTTTGACACGTGTGGTGTAAAACGTTGGATGAGCGGTTTCTAAATTAGTCCTCCATGCATGTTTCTCTGCTTAATGTGATTCGTATTAGTGTATATTTTTAGAATTACATTATTTTTTTGGTTTTTATGAGGTGAGAAAAGAGAGAAACAAGGACTTTCAGACTCCTGCCTGAGGCTGAATGATTCTTGCACAGCTGAGTCCAATAATTAAAGGGGATAACACACACACACCCACACACACACACACGCGCAGACACGCAGACTGGAGAAGTCCCTCTAGCTCTGAGTGATTGATGGACATCTGGTGGAGGAGGTTTAGCGAGAAACAAGGCCTAACAAACTGAGGGTCTCCACAATAACACATGGCGATGTTTAATTCCTCATAATGTAACAGAAAATTTCTTTAAAAGAGGGAAGCCGAGCGGCTCAGTGGTGGATCAGGTGTGTTATGTGGCCAGGCTACAATTCTCCACACAGTGGCTGCATGTCTGCCCTTCCCCCCGACGAGCTGCTAATGAATAAAGGCCACTAGAGCAACAAAACACTTAAAAACAACTCAAGACACAAAAGTGACTGAAAGCCTGTAGTCTTTTCTAGATGTCAATAATAGAAAATAATTAAACCTCAAACATCAGTCAGATCAATAAAACATGAACAAAGTGTCTTTAAATCAGCTTTGATTAGCTTTAAAAGTGGCAAGTTGGTTAAAAATACTCAACTTTTCACACTTTTATCAGAGATAAGAGACTGCTTTAACTGCAGTATTTATTAGCAAATTTAAAAACTATTTTGTTTATCCAAAAAGCATTTTTAAAGTATAAATTAAAGTTCACACAAACCACATAAGCTTTTCTTTTCTTAAGCATAGATAGTAAAAATATAAAATATAAACTTTTAAAAAAATTGTGCCAATATATTTCATGAATATAATTAAAAGAAATTACAGAATTATTTATGAAACGCAGGCAATATTTATTGTGTCTTTTTCCCACAGAAACAGGAGTAGCTTAGATGCTACCACAATAAAGATAAATATTTATCCTAGTACTAAGTGTGGAGGTGCTCTAACAGATAAAACCCCTTTGTTTTAATTTCTTTAGCCAAAATATATGGAAAAACAGCATATGTCAACAATACTTTATATCTATTTACTCCTACATTCATTATCTCTACTTAAAGTAGAACAAGTCAGAAAACAAACTATTTGTGTTAATTGCTAATAGTAGCAGCCCTAAATAAAATTGCAGCACAAAAATATTGGAAAGCAGGTATTTATTTCTAATCCAGCGGATTCTGTAAGACTGTTTTACTGAAGGTACGGAGATGCATCTGAAGTGCAATCACACAAACCCACTCGAACCCCTGTGGGGGAAATCAAAGTGCTCATTCTGAGTAAACAACATTTCTCCTACGATGCTGTCCTACAAACCAGAGAGAGCTTAAAGATAACGGCCACCTGGAGAAAGAGGTGAACTTTGACCCGACATTTCTACTTCTGTTTGTTTTTTATTTTTTATATCCAGATCTTATCCTGTGACATTTCATGAGATCTGTGCAGAATGTTGTTTTTGTTTGGTGAACCATTCTGTCTTGAGTCAGGAAATATTTAGGAATTATTGACTTAAAACAAGCTCAAAATTATGAAGGAGAACTACTTGTAAGTTAGGTTTGTCTTATTTTAAGTGTAGTAAGATATTTGCACTAGAAACTAAACTCAAATAGTTGGTAAGATTTGGTGTTTTTGAAGCGAACTCGTGTCTCTCCCCGTCTGGAGATAGGGGGCGCTGCACAAAGGACCACTGCAGGAAACGACATAAAAACCTCAGAAGAAGACACTGAGCACAACTTCCTTTGTCACAAAATGTGAACAAAAATGGAGTGGCAGTTGTAGGATTTCTCTTTTGTCTTTGTTAAAAGACCAACGAGTCATTTCTCCTGCTAGCGCTAAACTAGCAGGTTTGTTTTGGTCGCATTTACCCAGAATGCACTGCGTTGTAGTCTGTTCCCTTCTTTTTGAGCTGTCTCCGGTCAAATTGCACCAGTACCATAGTTCATGCTACAGAAGCTTTTTAATGATTGAATAGTTTATAAGTAAGAGGTAAATAGAAACAATTATTTAAAAACATCAATAAGAGAAAAAAATCTGACAAAGTAGAGAACAACAAACCCTTGAGACTGGACCAAAACACAACCAAATGATGAAGATGAGCATTACTATCACCTCGTCTGCTGATGCAGCCGCTGTTAGTAACCAAACTACGTCACATCATGATGAAACCACACACACACACACACACGCACGCACACGCCGACACACACGCACACACCTTTTATCATCCGTCCTCTCCCTCTATCGCCACTTCGCACACTGTCCTGCTCACCTCGCTGTAAAAAGTTGTGTTCTTTAGAGCCAACAAGCCACCGCAGAGACAAACACTGATATTTTCAGTTCATGAGATGCTGAAGCTGCTGGTGCCCTTGAAGCAAACGCTATTGGTCACCAAATGCTGCAGTGGAACCGTCTAGCTGCCAAAATTTACTGTGCCCAGTGTTCACAGTCGCTGGTTTTCTGAGATTTATGGTCCGATTTGATCCAGCTCCCGTTTGTCTGCAGCATCCGGTCCGTTTGTCTGATGGAGATCAAAAATCAAACACAAACCTCGGTCTGGGTTCGGTTAAAGTGAACACTGGTTTGGTTCGGATGTGAACGCCAGTTGGACTGGAGCAGTAAGTGGACTACAGCGCAGGGCATTCTGAGTAAACAGAAACCAAACAAACAACCAAAACAAACGCGTTAGCCTAGCGCTAGCTGGAGAAATTACTCATGCTCTTTAGCTAAAAGAAAAATTCTACAACTACTAAAATCTGACGCCACTCCATTTTTGTTTACGCTTGGTGAAGAAGGAAGTTGCGCTCAGTTTCTTCAGAGGTTTTAGTGTCGTTTCTTTCAGTGGTTTTTGGTGCAGTGCCCCCACAGGTGAGGAGGGGGACAGCTTTGACTCAGTTCAGTGTGAAAGAGAACCACAGCAGCTGAAAATGTAACAAATGTTGCAACTTTGGTCCCAAATCAAACTAAGTCTACCAGAATTTCTACATTTATTTAGGAGAAGCTAAGTGTGCTAAACATTTTCAAAGTTAACAAACTTGGTCTATAGCCAAAATAAACCAAAAAGTTTTGTCAAAATTAACATAATTCCCTGCATTTATTTTGGCTTACCACAACAAAAATATCACACTGAAAGGTTTTAATACTTCTGCATTGTTCTGTACATCAGATGCTGATGCAAATGCATCTCCTGCTTAATGACAAACTGTTCAGATGATGGACTTTATACAGCACCAAGACCCTGGAATAGCTCAGAATACGGCTGATGGATTTGACCATCAGTTTTTATTTAGAGGTTAAATTTAGAGATACGCTGCAGGAAAAAAGGAAGAAGGAGAGATGCAGACCTAATCAGCCGAGACAGAAAATACTTAAGAGGGAGGGTGGGACAAAAACAGGGTCAGGAAAATAGAGATTAAAAGAAATAAACTAACACAAACACAAAAAAAGGGAGTTAAAGTAATGAGAATTATGAGAAAGGGAAGAAAAAGAGAGGAGCATTTCACCAGGCTGAATGGAGTGAAGAGAGAGCGACAGCTGCCAGTTTTAATCAGTCACAGACAGCTGATTTATGTCTGTAAGGACTAACAGGAACCAGACAGAAACATCCCACCATTGTTTCCATCAGTAAGCATTCACACAGTTCAGTTTAATAAGCATTCATTCAGTTCAGAAAACATGTTCACCAATCTCAAAAGAATCAAACTCAGGGACATCAGAGCAGCATTTTCAGTACAAATGTTGGAAAGATTTGTCAATAATCCACTAATATTTTGGTGGATAAAAAAACGCTGCTGCACCATCATCCTCCAACTACTTCCTGTCTTCTTCTTGTTTGTGGTTTCTGCCAGTTATGTCGTTGATCATGTGATTCTTGTGATGTGAAATTTTTTTTTCCAATGCAGATTTTCAAAATAAACCAATTTCATTTAAACTCGTTAACAGAATCATTTAACTGTATCGCCCATTTTTAAGTTGAAACACAAAGATGTGCAAAGTTTCAGTAGGTATGAATACTTTTGCAAGTCAGTTTAGTTTTTTGTCCCTCCAGTTATAAATCATGATAAAATCTTAGGATTGTTTCTTTTCCACCCATCTTGAGTTTTTAGGGTCTATTTAGTTTGAGCTCTCATGATTTTTGGTGCAAACAACCATAAAGGTCAAATTTAGCTGCAGGATCAAAGCCTGAAGTTGGTTAAAAAAACAGCTCTTTGTGGATTATATCAATACAAGAAGAAATATTGACACAGTGGTGTGGATGAGAATAATAATCAAAAATCCTTTTCCTGATCTGAACCCAAACAATCCTCCATCATCTTTCTAAAACAGCTGCAGCTTTCTGTCTGCTTCTCTGCTTCACAAACAAGCATCAGATCCTTTTACTTTGACGTCACTTAGGACGCATTTTAGACACTGCACTGAGTCACTTTCTCTCACTTCACCTCAGCAGAGTAAAAAAAACCCCAAACATCTGTAAACAAGAGCAGCAGAACACGCCCAGTTCTGTTTAATCCAATCAGTCACAAACATCGCATTCTGAGATTTTCATTTTAAAGACGACTAATTTCATCGGGAAATTTTAAGCAGAATTGAAATTTTGCAAGTTTTTATGCTTCTATTTGGGTTTCAGCTGCTTCTGAAAACAGTCCAAGCACTTTAAAAAAACTTAAACGATTTTTAGAAATAAGTTAAAGTTTTTTGGTGTCTAGAAAATGAGCCATTTCAAAAAGCTCCAAAACGCAACATCACAAATCAGCAGGTACTGCCCATTACCTAGCAACCGCAGCGGAACTCTACCCCGTTACCTAGCAACCCCTAACTGAGCTGCAGCACGTTTGGTCAACTGGTTTGGGCTGCAGTGTACAATGGCAGATTATTTTGATTTAAAGGGACAGGGACAGTGCCGTGCAAAAGTCTCCATACGCCTTGAACTTATTTTTTTAAGGGCATATTGTTGTGATTTTATGTGACACAACCAAAAACAACTGCAAAAAATTGTTGAGTGGAAGAAAATTGATTCATGGATATCATTAATCTTTTACAAATAAAAATCTGAAAAGCATTTATATTCAGCTTTCTTTGCACAAATTAGAACTTCAGAAGTCATCTTATTTTCTAAAGTGTGTAATTCAGTGTCAGCTGTTCTGTGAAGGCCTCAGGTTTGATGGAGAACATTAGATGCAATTTTCCTTTAAATCCATGTTCAGAAAAAATCTCATGTCTGATTGAGCTTTCAGCTAATTTGTGCTAAATTCACTTCTCAGTCAGTTTTATTAACTTTTGCCTTGTTAAGAGAAATGCTTCCAGTTTTCTTTTGGCTCAATTTTTTTTAAAAAATCTGAGAAAAAAATAATAGTCCAAAACACTTACTGTACGTAACAAAGATAAAGAAATTAATTAAAAGAATAATAAGGGTGTTCTGCGACAGACTGGAGACCTGTCCAGGGTGTACCCCGCCTCTCGCCCGGGATGCAGCTGGAGATCGGCACCAGCAACCCTCCCGACCCCATTAGGGACAAAGGGTGTACAGTTAATGGATGGATGGATGGATGGAATAAGGGTGTTTTCCCAGCTGACAGTTCAGTGGACTCTGTTTGACTGTGACCAAAGTTGAAACATTTGTTACATTTTCAGCTGCTGCAGTTCACTTTCACACTGAACTGTGTCAAAGCTGTTCCCCTCCTCGCCTGTGGGGGCACTGCACCAAGAACCGCTGAAGAAAATAACACAAAAACCTCTGAAGAAGACTCTGAGCGCAAATTCCTTCTTCATAAAATGTAAACAAAAATGGAGTAGCATCCGGTTTTAGCAGTTGTAGGATTTCTCTTTAGACTTTGGATAAAGACCACGAGTCATTTCTCCCGCTATTACTAAGCTAGCATGTTTGTTTTGGTTGTTTTTACCCAAAATGCCCTGCGCCATTGTCCACTTCCTAATTTTGGAGTGGTCTCTGGTCCACTTGGCGTTCACATATCCATTTGAACAATCACTATCAGGTAACTATGTTACTTTTTGTTTCTATAAGAAAGCTTCATATATGAAACATGCCTTTACCAGAAATGTGACTTTACAATTTGGCGCCTTAAAATTGGGCTGCTGTTTCTTTAAGAAGCCACTGTTCTTTCAGAAACTCCACCTTCACAAACTTCAACCATCATAACAATACTCCTCATTATGCCGTTTACAACCGCTCTTGTAAGGAGTCCTGGACTGAGAAGTGGTTGGGTTAAAAGGTTATCACTCACAGTTCCACCAGGTTTTTGCTAATTGCTGCTGCCACTAGTCTGGAGGAGCTGGGATGGAGCACTCTTTGAGGCAGAAAGAGGAGCTTTGGGGAAGTGGGCTGAGAATTCAATGACTCCTCAAACATTCATGAAAAATCAAAGCAACACTCCAGGTCTGTTTTTGATGAGGGAATAAAATTACACACTGCAAAACCACAAAATCTTACCAAGTATTTTATATATTTTCTAGTGCAAATATATTATTAAAGTTGAAATAAGACAAAAATTGGTAACACTTTATTTGATGGGTTATGAATAAGACACCTGTCATAAACATGAATAAGTCTTCATGAATATTTATGTCATACAGTGTCATTCAGTAAATCATGACACTTTTAATATAAAGTTGACATTATTCAAAATATTTTTGTTATGACAACTTGACATTAACCAAGAAATCATGAACTGACATAAATTTGTTATAAAAGTGTTACTGATTCAATTTAGCTTTAATAACATTTAAGCTTTAATAATTTAGCTACACAATTTTTAAAGTTTAATAATGTCATGTTTATAACAGTATCATGACGGTCTTATTCGCAACCCGTCAAATAAAGTGTTACCCAAAAATAACTTATAAGTAGCTTTTCAGCTAGATACAGTATCTTGTTGTAAGTCAATTATTCCTTAATATTGATGGTTATGAGGGAAATAATCTACCAATGAAAGCTCCTATTCTTCCTGAAGTTACTTGTAAGTTAGTTTTAACTTTTTTCCAAGTGTGATAAGATAGTTGCGTTTCTTCAGAAGTTTTGAGATAAATCTCAGAAAGTTACTTGTGTATTTGCAGTGTACTGTGATACAATATTAAAAAATGTTGATTTTACATAATTTAAAACACAATTACTTTGCATTTTTGTAACATTTTGTAATATTTTCTCTAAAACAATGAATTTTATTAAGTAATTCTAAATACATGTAAAGTCTCCTGATAAAAATTTGTTTCATGAACCACACAAAATCAGTCCAGGGGTTGCAAATGGTCCTTTCACCACACCTTGGACACCCCTGTTGTTAACTGTTCTTATGTGCTGCAAGACTATATCCAATAGTTGATACCAAACTAATTTAAAGTAACACACTGAGCACGACAGCAAGTTGAAGGCCTTAAAGAATCCCAAAAAGATGCAGCAACACGACAAAACTCCCCGAACTAGGCCGCCATTCTGCTCTCCAATCTGTTTCTATTCACAAATAAGACGATCAAAAACAGCCGGCCAACGCGTGTGAATTATTTCCACGCGTGGATCACGTAACACATGTGTGTGAACACGTCCAACAGCGCGTCCTATCCACCGGATCACTGCGGTAACCTGCACCCAAATGCAGGCCGGCTTCCCTGCAATAAAAAAACACCCCGCACCTCGAGTCCTTCCTCTCACGCAAGGAATGACACAGTAAAAATAATAATTAAAATATATATATATATATTTTTAAAAGCCACGCTGTGACATGTTGGGGCCTTACCGTTAGATTCGCCCTCGGACTGCTGCTTGCTCGGGTTTGGATCGATAAGCGGAGAGGGGATGAATGCGGAGGGGGTGGCTCGGTCTTCCCCTCTACCGCAGGAAACGCTTCATCGGGACAAACGCACGGAGCGTGCGGCGGCGCGGGGACAATGCGGCCGCAGCAACGGGAGACGCCGGCCGGGAGGTGCAGTCGGTGGAGAGCGATGATGATATCCTCCATAGAGGTCCTGCGCTTCCACCTGACACAGCCGCTCCGTCCTCCTCTTCCTCCTCCTCCTCCTCTCCGCCGGTAATGCTGGAGAGAAATAGCAGCATCAGTGCGGAGAGAGAGAGAGTAGTACAATTATACCAGCAGCCACCAGGGGGAGCACTTCACATGAAATCCTCTCTTTTTATACACACATAATTTCAGTTTGTATGGAGGTCTTTAAAATAGAAAACAAAATTGAGAAAATTACCGCCAAAAAGCTCACAATTTTTAAAAAAAAAAGAAGTGGAAAATTAGCTATAATATTTTTGAGAAACTCTAGAGATTAATCTCAGAAATATTCTGGAAAAAAAAATAATTTTTCTGAATTTGAAGGTGAAAACTTGCTAGAAAAAGCTTCAGAAATTTTGAGATTAATCTCAGAAATTTTCAAGAAATAAATTGGAAGTTTCAGAGTTTCAAAAGTCAAAATTTTACTTCTCGTTTTCAACATATTAGTAGTTAAATTAAATATTTAGTTGCCAAGTTAAATATTTAGCTTTTAACTAAATTGTTTGAAGCTACATAGTCTAAGAATTTAGTTTGGAGCTTGGAATTTGGCTGTAAAACTATTTTGTTATATATTTTGTTTGGAGATATGATTTAGATTAAACATATAGCTTTCTGGTTAAATATTAAGTTTGTAGCTACATTTTCAATATAAATAATTATCTTAAAATTAACATTTACAAATGAATAAGGAACAAGTTTAAAAGGCAAACCTGCAAGATTCTATAAATCTTAAATTTTACAGACAAATCTAAATATTTTAGATCTATAGTTTTAGCTACACCTCAAGCATTTATAAAACTAGAGGTTCAGTGCCTTGTTTTCTTATGCCTTGGGCTGGCTTGGTCTCAGAACTAATTTTTCCTCTGTAGTGATGATTCCAAACTTTAAAAAGCCAGTCAGTTTTCAGATTGTAGAAAAATGTTTTCTACTAAATATGATCACAACGGTATAATAAAAGTTAATGAAGCGGGAAAATTCTCGCGGCTCCTTTAAATCTTTAGGAGGGCGGAGTCTGTGCGGCGGAAGTGTTTCTGTAGGACTTTATAAAACGCCTTTCTTTATGTTTTTAACATTAAACCTTGCTGTTCTTCGGTCAGATAGTCGCTGTGTCGTAATCTCGTCTAGTTTAAATAATGTCGGCGTCCATAAAGAATGTCGCGATATTTGGAGCCACGGGAATGACCGGGCTGGCGACGCTGCCGCAAGCCGTGGCTGCAGGTGAGCTTTGCGGGGAGAAGCGACCGGGAATGACGGAGGGACGTGTAGACGTTTACTAAACAGGCTGCCGGTTTGCTTACTTTCTCATGTTTTCCATTCATAAGTGCGTCAGAAACGTGCGTCTGTGAACGTTTTTTTTTTTTTTGTTTTTTTTAAATAAGAGTACATAAAAATATCATAGAAACCTATTTATTTTTCCTTCAAAGATTAATTCTAACATAATTTAATAACCAGTTTTACTATTCAGATACAATCATTCTTATATGTACAAAAATAATAAGATGTACAGTTAAAAAAAATTATTCCATGCAAAAGTTCACCTTTAATGTAAGTTTTGACATTAATACATTAATAGTGCTTGTAATTTTTTGTCTCACTGAAAATAATATAAAGGATTTTGCTTCTTTAAAGGAACAAATGCAAAAAACTGAAGTTCAAATAGAAATGGTTGGAAAGTCTAAGCATTTTCACAATATAATAATATTTAACTGATTTGCATTTTAAATTAAATGTGAAATAAACTTTCACTTGACTTGTAGGAACTCAAAATATTTTTTTTAGCTTGATCTACTTTACTTTCTCAACCAATCAGGTTGCACGTATATTATGTAACCTTTTATTTATTTATTCTTACAACAAATGTGAGTCCAAAGGTCTACAAGCATTTTACAAGATGTTGTAAAATCGCAAACGTGTGTCATATGATGAGAAAAATGTCATTTTAGCAGCATTTTCATTTCCTTCTGCTCACCGTGAATTCTGCTGAGTCATGTTAACCGTTAGGTCGGCGTTTTGCCGAGTCATAATAATGCGATAGTGGAAAGCTGTTCTCTATCTCGCCTGAACACAAAGGGTGGGATTCTTGGGGCGTTACTGGTGAAATTAAACGTCTTTTTCGATTTTTGTCACACAAGTTACAGTTGAATAAAATGAAGCTATTCACATCTAGAGACATTTTTGTTCTCAAAATGGCTCAAACTCGGTAATGGATCGGCAGGGTCTGTAAATACCCGACTTTGACCGTTTCTGATTTTAATAGTTTCCTGTTTGTTTTGTTTTTCACCAGGATACAGCGTGACCGTCCTGGTGCGGGACGCATCCAAGCTGCCGGCGGACCACAAGGCGTCCAGAGTGGTGGTGGGTGACGTCCTGAATAAAGACGACGTGAGGAAGACTCTGGAAGGCCAGGACGCTGTCATCATCATCCTGGGAACCAGGAGTGACCTCAGTAAGGCTTCTCAAAATAAATCTGAAATATTTGTATCCATAAATGAAAGACGGGTATGGGGTAACCTTTTTTTTGCAGGCTTCCATGATTAAAGTGTAGCTAACCCCGCTCGGAAAGCTAAGCCCCGCCCCCGGCCAATTTAGAAAAATTCCAGAAAAGTGGGCGGAGCCAATAGGAATGGCGGAGTGTGGGGATGAGCGTTACTGGCGAAAACGTATCCACTTTGTCACTTAGCGACTTTTCAAACCCCTATTGCGACTCTTTTATGCGTTATTGGAGACTTTTATAATCCAAATGATGAATGAATCACACATTTGAAAAACTTAGTAACGCTACCGAGCAATGCACCACAGTCGCCATGGCAACGTTGATGAGCAGTGGGGAGGGAGAGAGCGCAGCGCTTTTATTCCCAAAGTGACGAAGTTGTACCAACAACCTAAGGCAATAGCGTAAATGTATAAAGGCAATAGCAGAAGTAGATTTAGAAATGGAAACACAAAAGCATAAGTGATAATAATAATAATAATAATAATAATAATAATAATAATAATAATAATAATAATAATAATAAAAGTAAACAAGGGGATAAATATTTTTCCATTAATATTTCAGTCAGGTATTCATATGTTTAAATATATTTCAGAGATTGTAAGTATAGTTGGCAGTCAGATTTTAAAAGATGTTAAAAACTGGGATTATTTTAGTATTCTTTGTTTATGAATAAAGAATTTTGCCAGGCATAATGTCAGATTACCAAAAGAGTTAAAATTGTACCAAGACGTAAAATAACCATCTGACCGAAGAGGCGGGTAGTAAGACGGTTTTAGGCAAAGTCATGCTGAACTAAAAGAAAAAATGTAAGAATTCACACAGGAACAAAGTTAGAACCCTAAATAACTTATTTAGACAATTTACCAGCACTTTAAAATCTAATAATATAAGAAATACATTATCTTGAAATATTTTAAAAATATTAGAATTAAGCACCAGTTTGGATTACTTACATTTTATTTACTGATTAGATTTTTTTGAATTATTGTCATGTACGTTTTTGGTAGAATTTGTGGGACAAAAATGGAAAAAAGAGATAAACTGCTAAATGTTTTAGAAGGCAAACAGGATAGAAAATTAGGTGAGAAAGTCAAAGAATGTTTTTCATGTAAATGATAATTTTTTGTTGTTGTTTTAATTGTTCAGCTGAAACATTTCCTACTGAAATGTTTTTTTCCTCCATGAACTGGTTAGAGTGCATTTTTCTTTCTTCACATTGTGCAATTCTTTCCTGCAACAAGTTTACTTTATGACACTTCTACTTGTCCAGGAAAATGTTTTCAGGATGTAATACTGCAAGTTAGTCACTATGGGTCACCTTTGTCCTTTTGGTTTATAATATTGTAACACAGACCCTCACTGACTATTTCAAATCCCATCTAAAGAAAAGGGACTTCTTTGTGCCAGTAGGTAACTTTTCAACAGAGTAGATGAAAATCACCAGAGGGGTTCCCCAAGGTTCCATCCTGGGGCCTCATTTATTTATCCTTGTATAGAAAAACGTCGTTTAAAGGTAACGCTGGTTGAGTCACAGGGTGTTCATCTTTACTGAATTTTTGCAAAAAGAAAATCAGCCAAAAATCTGTTGGTTTTTTTATACATTCAAGATCAGATTTGCATATATTTATTATTGCAGTAACAAACTGCTGGTATTTTTGCCAATTAGGCCCAACCACCATGATGTCTGAAGGCACCAAGAACATCGTGGAGGCCATGAAGGCACGAGGAATCCGCAAAGTCATCGGCTGCATGTCAGGTAAGTGGCTTGATGAGGACATTTATTAGCTAATGTGGGTGGATTTAACAAGAAAAACATGATATCTTAATTTTTATATTTATCACAACATCTCATTTATTTCCCACTCAGCCTTCCTCCTGTGGGATCGCGCCAAAGTCCCGCCTCGTCTGGTCCCAGTGACGGAGGATCATGACCGGATGTACACGGTTCTGAAAACGTCTGGGCTCGACTACGTGGCTGTTATGCCTCCTCACATTGCGAGTCAGTAGAAAAGAAGTTTTTAGCAGTAACTTTCCTCCTTTAAATGATAGGATTTTACTCCTGTGGATGCTAATGCTTGTTTGGGTTTTCTGCAGGCGACCTTCCTCTGACGGAGCGCTACACAGCGACAGAAAATATGCTTAAAGGACGAGCCATCTCCAAGCACGATCTGGGACATTTCTTTGTCAAGTGTCTGTCCACATCGGAGTGGGACAGAAAGACTGTGGGAGTCTGGGGGGAATACAAATAATCCCAGAAAACTCTCTGCAGAGGCTTCCAATGTTTTACTATTTACACTAAAAAACTAATGGAAAAGAGAACATTAACACATAAATCAAGGGATGTTTTTGATTTTTGAAATTAATTCCACCTTTTTTATTGGTAAATAAGAATAACATGCTTTAGATCTTTTTGTTTTCTTGTCTTTAACAGCCATAGATTGTATCTTGTTACCAAACTACAACGTATGATGCTTTTATCCTGCTCTGGATTCATTTTACGGCTGTTGATAATAAACTCCCTTTTCTGTCTTGCATCATTGACTGAGTAAATTACACAGCTCTAATGAGAAGTTTCACTCACTCACTCAAAGCTGCAGTACTTTTTTTAAAAAAGTATATTTTTTTAGATATTTGTTGAAACTATCACTATGTTGTAAGACAGATTATCTGTGAAAACATTTTTAGCACCTCTGTCTTCTCCCAGTGCTATCTAGGAACAACCAATCAGAGGGTCTTGGCGCTGTCAAGCACAATCTTGTGTGGCGCTGCCCATCCCCCTTTCCTGTCTGCTATCTTTACAGCTATTTCCTATCGGCAGATCTTGTTGTGAATGCTAAGCCTAGTTAGCATAGCCACCAATGGTGGCCATTCCTAAAAATGACCAGTTGGTTGCACGTATAACAGCGAGTACATGACGTTGATTGACAGCGCTAAGGCCCACCTCCTGACTCTGATTGGTTGTTTTTGGTCAGAAGCGGTGCATTTCTTCTGACACTGGTGGCTCAGGTGGAGGAAATTGGTGACAGTTTTAACAAATATGTAAAAAAAAAAAAAAAAGTACAATCTTTTAAAAAAAGTTACATATCAGTCCGGTTACCTAGCAACACCAAAAGCTCCCGCACATGTAGGGAATGGGGTTTCTCCACCAGCAGCTTGTTTGGATTTAAAGTGACGGAGCCTTAAACAGATTTTTCTAAAAGGAGTCCAAACTGAGCAGAATAAAATCTCATCAGTTAATGATTTTGTGTAACAGAATTCTAACATGTTCAAGAAAGCATAAAAGGTCACTTTTAACTACTTGTGAATTTTTCTAATAACATGGTCAAAGTTAAAGAAGTAAATATCAGAAAATAAAATGTCAGTCGTCTTAAAAAGTGAAACTCTTATAGATTTATCACATTTCCACCAAAAAACATTGTTTAGAAAAACTTGGAAATTTCCACATATTCAACGTCAGAAACTCCAAAATTACCAAGGTTTTCCGGGTTATAACCTTGACCTTAATGTTATTCTGAATTTGGTTTGTTTTAAACTGTTTTGATTCTGCGAGAAAATAAATTCTGAATCTACTCAGTTTATCTGTCAAAAATAAAAATTTGCTGATTTGAAGTTTAGCTTCTCTTTTAAGATTGAACAGGTTGCCAGTCTGTCGAAAGGCAACACAGAGAGACAGGACACGCAACGATCCACTTTCGATTCCAATCACCCATGAGGGCCGATCATTGCCGATCACCTGGAATGGCTGTTCATTTTTCACATCAGGTATAAATGCTGATCTGGCAAAATGGAAAAATGATCCGGCAATGAATTCACCTAAAATGCTAAATACTTGCAGGCACAATAAAGCAGCAATTCAGTCAAAAGGACGACTGAAAAACCTGCAATCAGTAAAACAAAATGTAACAGTAAGACTCTCTGTACCATAAATTATACATGAGTCAAATAAATCTGCCTATATCAAATAATGTCAAGGAAAAATAAAGATTCATTGAAAGTCAAATGCAGGTTGCATCAACATAAACAGTTCTGAGTTACTAAATGCTAACTTCCTGATAGCCTGGCTGGCTGATTAATGCTGGTTCTGATTGGTTGGTTCTGACCAAGTGGAGTAATTCTGCAGAGAGGAGGAAGAGGAGATTGATTATTTTCAGAGATTATCTGTCTTATGTTAGGGCATGGCCAAAGTTTTAATACATGTAAAATAGTTTTTGTTGTTTTAGTTTCCTGCTGCAGCTTTAAGCAAACGTTCGGTGTGAGATTCACTGCCAGGTGGAGGTTTGAGCGGCGCTCTGTTTGTAAAAAAACCTTCTGATGTTCTTTTTTTCCTGCATTGGGCCTCGTTGTAGCGAAACTCCGTCAAGTGTTTTTTTTTTTTTTAAATTCCATATTAGATTTGTTGTGTTGATGCATTTTGACGTGCGTCACCCCGGAGGTAAACGTCCCCATTTACTGGAGCGTTATACTTCCACACGACATCGCTTAGGACTTGCTGCTGAGCGCTGGAGACGTGTGAAGAAAAGAGGAGATCAGCTGCACACGCCGGCTGAGAAGTGAGATAAAAGTGATCGGTTTTGCTGATTGGCCACAAGAGACGGTGGCCAATCAATAATCACTGATTACTTTTCACTGAAATCGGCTGATCATGATCAGTGGCCGATGGATTGGCACACCTCTACTTTAGACTCTTATGTGAGCATTTCTCCCTGATTATCCAAACTGAGATCAATATGGCCGCTGTCCTCTACAAGTAAGATACTGACTGCTCATTGGTACTTAACAGAACTCAGTTTCCATCAGCAGTGTGTGTTTGGTTGTTCTGAATGTTGTGATGATTATTCTGTGTTTTTTGCTCCTCAGTCCAGCCACCTGGTGGACAGTCGAGGCCTGAGCTGCAGCACACAGAGCCTGAACAGATGGGGATCGCTCGGTGGGACCAGCTAGCACGAAAATAACACAAATCATTTAAATACAAGGAAAACTGATGGATTGTTTTAAAACTGGACTCAAAAATGCTGCTGTGAATCAGCATCAAGAGGATTCCCCACCATGAGTCTCCAAAAGATGGTCGGTGAAAACTGGGGGTCAAAGGTCGAATTTGGCTGTAGGACAGTTCTGCAACATTTTCTTTTCTTGCTCCTGTTTTCTGAATTATAAGAGTCAAGTTTAACAATTTTAGACGCTAAATCTTTAAAACAAAACAAAATAATCTATTTATTCTTTTTAACAACAAAGAAAAAATCTAGAAATCTCAAATAGTTTCATTAGAAACGTTCATCATGAAGAAAAAAAATTTAAAAATTCTGTGTTGTTATTAACTTTAACATATCAATTATCAAGTTACAGTATTATTTATTTTTGATTTGGGACCAAAGTTGCAACATTTGTTCCATTTCTGGGGCTGCACAGTGGCGCAGTTGGTAGAGCTGTTGCCTTGCAGCAAGAAGGTCCTGGGTTCGATTCCCGGCCCGGGGTCTTTCTGCATGGAGTTTGCATGTTCTCCCTGTGCATGGTGGGTTCTCTCCGGGTTCTCCGGCTTCCTCCCACAGTCCAAAAACATGATTGTCAGGTTAATTGGGCTCTCTAAATTCTCCCTAGGTGTGAGTGTGTGTGTGAATGGTTGTGTGTCTCTGTGCTGCCCTGCGACAGACTGGCAACCTGTCCAGGGTGACCCGCCTCTCACCCGGAACGCAGCTGGAGAGGAACCAGCAACCCTCCTGACACAATTAGGGACAAAGGGTGAACAGAAAATGGATGGATGGAGAATTTAAACCATGACATGAAGATTTTTTGGTTTGTTTTCTGTTTACTTATGATGTTATGTTTAAAAATCAGCTTCAAAAGCAAATGTTTTTAATTATGTTGTTGCTTTTCTTCTGCAGAGCATCAATGCCCCTCCCCCACCTAATGCTGCAAGTCAGCTGACTGTATTGAAGTTTTCCAGGTTGACTGATTGGAAATATTTCCACTAAAACGAGAAAGATGTCTTTTCTTTTTTAATTTAGCTTTAGTGCTAAGCTAAAAATTAGCTTAACTAATAGATTAGTGGAATTGACTGATAATTATGACAGAAAGAATAAAAATGTAACTCAGAAGTTCTAGTTTAATTTATTTGGGGATTTTGAAGAGTCAGTGACTTTTTGCTTAGTGACGGATATTTCATCATTCAGTACGTTGAGTCAGCCAAAGCAGATGGAAACTGTGATACTATCACAAGATGATAAACATGCAAAAACAGGTTATGACTAAAATTATGAAGGTAAAACATTAAATTAATCCAACACAGTAATTAGTAATGCCAGAAAACCTGCTGGCTTATTAAAAATGCACCACAGAAACCAGAACCGACTATCAAACAGGAAACTTTGACCCAACCGGGCTCACAGTTTGGGTCAGAACCTCAGAGGTTCAGCTAATATTTTAGATTTTCATGTCTCTTCATTCATTGTTTTATGATATAAATGCATTTTGCTGCAGCAGCACAAAGGGGCTGGTAGTGTTTTATATTCTAAATAAAATATGTTTTGAGTTAAATGGGCCTAAAATATCTCAGCTCTTTGAAATAAACAAGTTTTTCCGCTGAAGATCTAAAGTTTAGATTTACCCTGAAAAACCTGGTTATGTTGCAACAAAACTGATAAAGTTGCTGAAGCTTCAATCCAGATTAGCATCACTCAGCTTGCTCACGGCAGCACACAGAGGCTGAACATCCAGATTAATGTTTAGATTTCTCTCTCTGCCTCTATGAAGCCTTTCTGCTCTGATGATCAAAGACTAAAACTGAAATGAAATGACAGAAAAATGTTTTATGAAAAAAATCTATTTAAATGTTTCATATTTATAATCTGAAGATGTTCCATCAATCCTCCTGGAGGACAAACTGACCACTTCTCCTTCCTCTGCTTCTTTCTCCTACTGCTCTCCATCCTTGAATGTCTGCAGTTTTTGCTGACATGAAGTTGATGTTCTCTCTCTGTTTCTTCTCTTCATAGCAGCTACACCTGGGCTCATTTCTGTTTAGCTGTGATCCCTTCCTGGAGGGAAGCTGAGCTACTGCTGCCAACAACATCAGGTTCCCCTTCAGTGGATCACACACCTGGATCCACTCCGGCCACATGCAGAACAAAGACTGAACTAAACACAGGAACAACAGACACTGGTGAAACCTGTGAATCCCAGTAGGCCCAGTATGAACCCATCTACATTATCGGATCATAGGAAGGAGGCGTTGTCTCTGAAAGCAGCCAAAGATCTGAACTGTGACGTTCAGGAAGTGGCAGATAAAAAAGCTTAAAGTAGGAAGTCTTCAGAGTCTGGAGCCTCATCCTGATCACATCAAGAGACGAAGCTTCACTCCACATCCAGAGGAAACATGGACCAAACAGCTCTGATGCTGCTTCTGTGTCTCTGCAGCTCAGGTAGGACTCCACTTTCAAACAAAAACACTAATATTCACCAGAGTTCAAATTAAAAATGATCGACTGATAAACATGTTAAATTTTACAAACATAAAACTGGAAACTGTTTCTAGTCTCAGATCATAGAGCTGCTACACAGTTAGTGATGTTTATATTGTCTACTTGCTGCTAAGGAGCCAATAAAATCAAGAATTGTTGGTTTTTGTGTTTTTATGATGTAAAACACTTTGAACTGCCTTGTTGCTGAAATGTGCTATAAAATAATCTGATTGATTGATTGATAAGGAGAAGCTGCAGAAACTCTGCAGCAGCGCTGAATCTGCACAGTAAACAGGTGGAGCCACATAAAATGGCTCCTTCTGCATGAATTCTCTCATCTTCCTCTTGGCTCCACAGGTTCTCTAGGAGGTTCTGGTCAGGCCCGTTTGCTGGCCAACCAAGCCCAGTAGCACCACGGTCATTGGACCAGCTTCTGGTACCGCTGGTTGTGTTGGTGAAAACGTTTGAGCTCGGCCTGACGTGGGAGTGTCTCAGGCAGGATGTCGAACTCGCCTGCTGCAGATTAGAATCAATCAACCAATCGATCAGTTTATTTGTAAAGCACATTTCAGCACCAAGGCGGTTCAAAGAGCTTTACGTCATAAAAACACAAAAAGTCCTAAAGACACCACACAGTAAACCAGTAAACAGTACATTTTGTCAAAGTGTCGTCGTTACACATCAAAATGTTGTTCAGTGTTTCATTTATTATGTTTCAACAGCAAATCTGACCAGCTGGGATTTTAATCCAGATTAAAGGAACTCAGTGTTTCAGTTGTTTTGCAGAGTTAATTGTTGAAACAGCTTTTCAATAATTTAGCTGATGAATGAAAGGTTGGAGATCGGCCTGTAATTCTGCAGTAATTATTTGTTTTTTATATCAGTGGTTTGAAAACTGCTGGGGGAAAACACCTGATGAGAGCGAAGAGTTTACTATTAGAATCAGATCAGATGAAATGACAGGCAGAACTTTCTTAAGAAAAGTTGTGGGTGTTATTATCTTTGGGCATCCATCCATCCATCCATCCATCCATCCATCCATCCATCCATCCATCCATCCATCTTCCGCTTACCCGGGGTCGGATCGCGGGGTAGCAGCTTCAGAAGGGAGCCCCAGACTTCCCTCTCCCCAGCCACGTCTTCCAGCTCCTCCAGAGGAATCCCAAGGCGTTCCCAGGCCAGCCGAGAGACATAGTCCCTCCAGCGTGTTCTGGGTCTTCCCCAGGGCCTCCTCCTAGTGGGACGTGCCCGGAACACCTCACCAGGGAGGCGTCCAGGAGGCATCCTGACCAGATGCCCGAGCCACCTCAACTGGCCCCTCGACGTGAAGGAGCAGTGGCTCTACTCTGAGTCCCTCCCGGATGACTGAGCTTCTCACCCTATCTCTAAGGGAGAGCCCAGCCACCCTACGGAGAAAACCCATTTTGGCCGCTTGTATCCGTGATCTCGTTCTTTCGGTCATGACCCAAAGCTCATGACCATAGATGAGGGTGGGAACGTAGATGGACCGGTAAATCGAGAGCTTCGCTTTTTGGCTCAGCTCTCTCTTCACCACGACGGACCGGTACAGCACCCGCTTGAAGGCAGACGCTGCACCAATCCGCCTGTCGATCTCCCGCTCCCTCCTTCCCCCATTCGTGAACAAGATCCCGAGATACTTGAACTCCTCCACTTGGGGCAGGACATCCCCCCCCTGACCCGGAGAAGGCACTCTACGCTTTTCCGGCTGAAGACCATGGCCTCGGATTTGGAGGCACTGATCGCCATCCCAGCCGCTTCACACTCGGCTGCGAACCGCTCCAGTGAGAGCTGCAGATCACGTCCCCATGAAGCCAAAAGGACCACATCATCCGCAAAAAGCAGAGCTGCAATCCTAAGGCCACCAAAACGGATCCCCTCAACACCCTGGCTGCACCTAGAAATTCTGTCCATAAAAGTAATGAACAGAATCAGTGACGAAGGGCAGCCCTGGCGGAGTCCAACTCTCACCGGAAACGAGCCCGACTTACTGCCGGCAATGGGGAGCAGACTCTGACACCGGTCATACCCCTGTACCCTCTTTGATACGGGCTCTTTGACAGCCCGTATCAAAGAGCCCGGTACCCCATACTCCCGGAGAACCCCCCACAGGGCTCTCCGAGGGACACGGTCGAACGGGTTCTCCAAGTCCACAAAATACATGTAGACTGGTTGGGCGAACTCCCAGAACCCTCCAGGACCCTAGTGAGGGTGTAGAGCTGGTCCAGTGTTCCACGACCAGAACCAGAACCACACTGCTCTTCCTGAATCCGAGGTTCGACAATCCGACGGACCCTCCTCTCCAGGACCCCTGAATAGACCTTGCCAGGGAGGCTTAAGAGTGTGACCCCCCCTGTAATTGGAGCACACCCTCCGTTCCCCCTTTTTGAAAAGGGGGACCACCACCCCAGTCTGCCAATCCAGGGGAACTGCCCCTGAAGTCCTCAACACCGGCCCACAACATCCCGAGTTGAGGTCAGCAGCACACCATCCCCACTATAGACAGTGTTGGTGCTGTACTGCTTCCCCCTCCTGAGACGCCGGATGGTGGACCAGAATCGCCTCGAAGCCGTACGGAAGTCTTTCTCCATGGCCTCTCCAAACTCCTCCCACGCCTGAGTTTTTGCCTCAGCAACCACCCGAGCAGCATTCCGCTTCGCCCGCCGGTATCCATCAGCTGCTTCCCAAGTCCCACAGGCCAAAAAGGCCCGATAGGAATCCTTCTTCAGCCTTACGGCTTCCCTCAACGAAGGTGTCCACCAAAGGGTTTGAGGGTTGCCGCCACAACAGGCACTGACAACCTTGCGGCCACAGCTCAGATGAGCCGCCTCGACAATGGAGGCACGGAACACGGTCCACTCAGACTCCATGTCCCTCACCTCCCCCTGGACGTGTTCGAAGTTCTGCCAGAGGTGGGAGTTAAAGCTCCGTCTCACAGGGGATTCTGCCAAATGTTCCCAGCAGACCCTCACAACAGGTTTGGGCCTGCCAGGTCTGACCGGCATCCTCCCCCACCAGCAGAGCCAACTCACCACCAGATAGTGGTCAGTGCACAGCTCCGCACCTCTCTTCACCTGAGTGTCCAGGACATATGGCCGCAGATCTGATGAAACGATGACAAAGTCGATCATCGAACTGCGGCCTAGCGTGTCCTGGTGCCAAGTGCTCATATGGACACCCTTATGTTTGAACATGGTGTTTGTTATGGACAATCCATGACGAGCAGAGAAGTTTAACAACAGAACACCACTCGAGTTCAGAACGGGGGGGCCGTTCCTCTCAACCACGCCCCTCCAGGCCTCACTGTCATTGCCCACTTGAGCGTTGAAGTCCCCCAGCAGAACAAGGGAGTCCCCAGGAGGAGCACTCTCCAGTACCCCCTCTAGGGACTCCAAAAAGGGTGGGTAATCTGAACTGTCGTTCGGCCCGTAAGCACAAACGACAGTCAGGACCCGTCCCTCCACCTGTAGGTGGAGGGAGGCTACTCTCTCGTTCACCGGGGTAAACCCAAACGTACAGGCGCCGAGATGGGGAGCAACAAGTATGCCCACTCCTGCCCGACGCCTCTCACCTTGGGCAACTCCAGAGTGGAAGTATGTCCAGCCCCTCTCAAGGAGACTGGTTCCAGAACCAGAGCCATGCGTCGAGGCAAGACCAACTATTTCTAGCCGGAACCTCTCAGCCTCACACACTAGCTCCGGCTCATTCCCCACCAGAGAGGTGACATTCCACATCCCAAGAGCTTCCGCAACCGAGGATCGGACCGCCAGGTTCCCCTCCCTTGGCCGGCACCCATCACACATTGCACCTGACCCCGTTGGCCCCTCTTACGGGTGGTGGGCTCAAGGGAGGGGGGAACCATGTTTCCTCTTCGGGCTGTGCCCGGCCGGGCTCCATGGGTAAAAGCCCGGCCACCAGACACTCGTCGTCGTGCCCCCCCTCCAGGCCTGGCTCCAGAGTGGGGCCCCAGTGACCCGCGTCCAGGCGAGGGAACGCTGAGTCCAAAGTTTGTATCCATCATCGGGGTCTTCAGGCTGCACTTTGTCTGACCCCTCACCTAGGACCTGTCTGCCTTGGGTGACCCTACCAGGGGCATGAAGCCCAAGACAGCAGAGCTCCCAGGATCACTGGGGCACTCAAACCCCTCCACCACCATAAGGTGGCAGCCCAAGGAAAAGATGGGCATAACATGGATATTAGATTCTGTGTGGCAGTGAATGTTGAACCTCTAATAGTTTTAATTTTCTCTGCAGCGTATTTGTCAAATTCATTGCAGGTCAGGTTGTTTGTCAGCCTGTCAACTGTGGCAAATAAACCTCAATCATTGTTCATGTTTCTGTTTATAATTTCTGCAAAGAATGTTTCATTTGCATGTTTTAGTGTAGAGTGATAGCTTCACAGTCTTTATTGTTATTTTTTTCTCCCCTCCAGCAGTCTTTTGTGGACTCTACTGTCCCTTATATGAAAGTAGGCTGAGAGGAAAGGGGGGAAGACATGTGGCAAATATTGCCGGGTCCGGGAATCGAACCCGTGACGGCCGTGGTTAGGACTCAAGGCCTCCAAACGTTTGTCGCGATATCCTCTACGCCACCACAGCAGAACCCTTCACAGTCTTTCTTAATAGATTTTATAATAAGCAAAGTTGATTTTTCCTCCTGTTAGAGGCAGAGCTATCATGGATGGTTCTGATCTAACCATCTTTATGATGGAATGGCCTAGTTAAATCCCAGGCTTTAATGTTATTTACGCTCTGTAGTAAAACCTGAAATATTTCTTATTATTCGCTTTTTCTACCCATTTATATTTTATGTCTTTACTGAAACCAACCAAAGTCAAATTTATTGTTTTTGTGTAAAAAGTTGTTAAATCCAGAAGATTCTGGTTCTGATTCTGAATCTGAATCCAGAGCAGCCAGAAGCAGAGCAGCTCATCAAACCTTGTAGATGAGCTGGTAGATAACTTCCATCATAAAATTTCAGATGTCATTGATTTCATTGCCTACATTAAAGTGAAGGTCGTGTCTGGTAGGAACAAACCTCCATGGAGAAATGTGTCAACAGTTAAATCTGCAAGACAATTTTGCTGTAGGGCCGAATGTAAATGGAGGAAAACTCAAGAGAAGATAAAATAAACATGATCAACAGGATCCTGTCAACACATCCTAAATCTGTCTTTGCTTTTTGTAACCCAACATGTAAATGTTGTTTCTTCCAGCGCTGTCTGATGAACTCAGACTGGTAGCAGGAATGAGTCGCTGTGTTGGCAGACTGGAGAAGAAGGATCTGGGAGACTGGAAACCAGAGAATGATTGGAACTGGAAGTGGAACTTTAAATCAGCAGCTGCAGCTTGCAGACAGCTCCACTGTGGATCTCTGGTGTCATTACGAAGAGATGGGGACGACCATGTAGAGATCGTCTGTTCAGGTGATTTTATATCCTGTCCATTGTCTTCCTGTTCTGCTTCAAACTCCACTTTAAAAAATTCTCACTTCCAGCTCAGTCTGGGCTTCTTCCCCTTCACCTGGATTCACTCTGGTAGATTTTCTACTGGACCAACCAGGAAACAGAAGAAGAAGTTTGAACCATGATTAATATTCTGTTATTTTAGAAACATAGTCTCTGTAGTTTTAGCAATTGCAGTGGAGGAAGTTCAGTCCATGGTGGCCACACTTCCACATATTGAATTAACATTAACAGTCGCCTCATTCAGCTCTTCTTGTTTATGGTGGACAAATTATTGTAAGGTAACATCTGCTGGTTGTATTGTCTTCATTCTAAATGCTAGTGAACTCTCACCAAATGAAGCTATTTGGGTTGCATGCACAAGGTTGGGAGATGTTTTCCTGCAGCTGCTTGAGAACCAGACCGTCTCTCCATCAGCCTTTCAGTGAAAAAGTTGAAGAAACTTTTCTTTCTGCATCTACAGACTCAGTCAGGCTGGTTCAAGGGACCAACCGGTGCTCAGGCAGACTGGAGGTGAAGACCAACCAGTCGTGGTCCTCAGTGTGTGAAAAAGACTTTGACCTGCAGGATGCAAAGGTGGCCTGCAGGGAGATTGGCTGTGGGCCTCCTTCAGTCCTCCAGGGGGCGCTCTATGGAGAAGCAGAGGCTCCAGTGGGGAGCAGAGAGTTCCTGTGTGAAGGCAGTGAGTCTGCTCTGCTGAACTGCAGCAGCAGGAAGAGTTCAGGTAGAAACAGCTGCTCACCTGGTCAAGCTGTTGGACTCACCTGTTCAGGTAGAGGAGGATCTGCAGACCTGCTGCTGTTCACTGCTTCACTTCCTTCATTAATGAACTCTCTGTCTCTGCTCAGAACAAGACAACTTCAGGTTGGTGGGAGAGGCCAGCCGATGTGCTGGGAGACTGGAGATTAAACATCAAGAAGAGTGGAGACCAGTGGATGCTTGGGATCTTTACGGGAAAATGAACTCAGCTGCTGTAGTTTGTGCTGAACTGGACTGTGGTTCTCTTGTTTCAGCAAGAAAGTCGGAGGCAACTTCAGAGAGACCAGTTTGGAAGATCAGTTCTGAATGTTTCAAGTCAGGATCTGCATTAAAGAACTGTTTACCTGATGATAAAAACAGTTATGAGAGCCTTGAGTTCATCTGCTCAGGTAACTCTGAACTCTCATTTATTTCTTTTAAAATGTTTCTTCCATCAGGTTCCAGATGTCTGCAGAGAAACCGTCACCTTTAACTAAGAACCTGAAACCTTTAGGAGAGGGAAACTAATGTAATTTAAATATCCAGATAAAGTTTTAAGTTTAGCCCACATAGATGAACAAAAACTCATCATTTTAATAACTTTTAATCTCTGCTGCTTTGAAGTCGATGCATCAAAATCCCAGGAGGAGTTCAAGGAAATCAGACATTTTCAAAACCTGAAAATTAACAGAAAATGACTTTTGATCCAAAATGGTGGATTTCCTGTTTTTAGTGAAAATAGCAGGAAAACCTTTTGTTTGTTATGGTTGTTGGCCTGGATGAACTAGGGGGCGCTGTTGAGTCATTTTGACAAATTTATTTTTAAATCCACAGAAATATTAACAATTTCACAGAGATTAAAGTTTGCTTTACATTTAGTGGATTTATTAACATGTTTATGTCCCAATAATATGATAAATTCAGCAGAAATAAAAATTAATGATAAAATTCCAGGTTCAGTCGGTTTCACTTCACCTTTGATGCTCTGAGATTTTCTAGTTTGGTTTTCTTGGCCTTTTATTTTTATCAAACTCAGAGATGTTTCCATGTGAATCTAGAAAAATAAAGTTCTGAAATATTTTAAACCTTTTTTCTTCCTGCATCCACAGACTCAGTCAGGCTGGTTCAAGGGACCAACCGGTGCTCAGGCAGACTGGAGGTGAAGACCAACCAGTCGTGGTCCTCAGTGTGTGAAAAAGACTTTGACCTGCAGGATGCAAAGGTGGTCTGCAGGGAGATTGGCTGTGGGCCTCCTTCAGTCCACCAGGGGGCGCTCTATGGAGAAGCAGAGGCTCCAGTGGGGAGCAGAGAGTTCCTGTGTGAAGGCAGTGAGTCTGTTCTGCTAAAGTGCAGCAGCAGGAAGAGTTCAGGTAGAAACAGCTGCTCACCTGGTCAAGCTGTTGGACTCACCTGTTCAGGTAGAGGAGGATCTGCAGACCTGCTGCTGTTCACTGCTTCACTTCCTTCATTAATGAACTCTCTGTCTCTGCTCAGATCAAGACAACATCAGGTTGGTGGGAGAGGCCAGCCGATGTGCTGGGAGACTGGAGATGAAACATCAAGAAGAGTGGAGACCAGTGGATGCTTGGGATCGTTACTGGAAAATGAACTCAGCTGCTGTAGTTTGTGCTGAACTGGACTGTGGTTCTGCTGTTTCAGCAAGAAAGTCGGAGGCAACTTCAGAGAGACCAGTTTGGAGGATCAGTTCTGAATGTTTCAAGTCAGGATCTGCATTAAAGAAATGTTTACCTGATGATAGAAACAGTTATGAGAGCCTTGAGTTCATCTGCTCAGGTAACTCTGAACTCTCATTTATTTCTTTTAAAATGTTTCTTCCATCAGGTTCCAGATGTCTGCAGAGAAACCGTCACCTTTAACTAAGAACCTGAAACCTTGAGGAGAAGGGAACTAATGTAATTTAAATATCCAGATAAAGTTTTCAGTTTAAACCACATAGATGAACAAAAACTCATCATTTTGATAACTTTTAATCTCTGCTGCTTTGAAGTCGATGCATCAAAATCCCAGGAGGAGTTCAAGGAAATCAGACATTTTCAAAACCTGAAAATTAGCAGAAAATGACTTTTGATCCAAAATGGTGGATTTCCTGTTTTTAGTGAAAATAGAAGAAAAACCTTTTGTTTGTTATGGTTGTTGGCCTGGATGAACTAGGGGGCGCTGTTGAGTCATTTTGCCAAATTTATTTTTAAATCCACAGAAATATTAACAATTTCACAGAGATTAAAGTTTGCTTTACATTTGGTGGATTTATTAACATGTTTATGTCCCAAAAATATGATAAATTCAGCAGAAATAAAAATTAATGATAAAATTCCAGGTACAGTCGGTTTCACTTCACCTTTGATGCTCTGAGATTTTCTAGTTTGGTTTTCTTGGCCTTTATTTTTATCAAACTCAGAGATGTTTTCATGTGAATCTAGAAAATTAAAGTTCTGAAATATTTTAAACCTTTTTTCTTTCTGCATCCACAGACTCAGTCAGGCTGGTTCAAGGGACCAACCGGTGCTCAGGCAGACTGGAGGTGAAGACCAACCAGTCGTGGTCCTCAGTGTGTGAAAAAGACTTTGACCTGCAGGATGCAAAGGTGGTCTGCAGGGAGATTGGCTGTGGGCCTCCTTCAGTCCACCAGGGGGCGCTCTATGGAGAAGCAGAGGCTCCAGTGGGGAGCAGAGAGTTCCTGTGTGAAGGCAGTGAGTCTGTTCTGCTAAAGTGCAGCAGCAGGAAGAGTTCAGGTAGAAACAGCTGCTCACCTGGTCAAGCTGTTGGACTCACCTGTTCAGGTAGAGGAGGATCTGCAGACCTGCTGCTGTTCACTGCTTCACTTCCTTCATTAATGAACTCTCTGTCTCTGATCAGATCAAGACAACTTCAGGTTGGTGGGAGAGGCCAGCCGATGTGCTGGGAGACTGGAGATGAAACATCAAGAAGAGTGGAGACCAGTGGCTGTTTGGGATCGTTACTGGAACATGAACTCAGCTGCTGCAGTTTGTGCTGCACTGGACTGTGGTTCTGCTGTTTCAGCAAGAAATTCAAAGGAAACTTCAGAAAGGCCAGTTTGGTGGATCTTTTCTGACTGTTTGCAGTCAGGATCTGCATTAAAGAACTGTGTACCTTATGATGATAACAATGATCAGAGCCATGAGCTCATCTGCTCAGGTAACTCTGAACTCTCATATTTATTTCTTTTAAAATGTTTCTTCCATCAGGTTCCAGATGTCTGCAGAGAAACCGTCACCTTTAACTAAGAACCTGAAACCTTGAGGAGAGAGAAACTAAAACTGGTTTAAATATTACTGACAGACTGTAGATCTATCATAAAGGTGCTAGTAATCATGTATAAACATGCTAGTAACCATAGCAACCAGTCTGTGATGAGCTCCTGTCTCTTTCTCATGCATGCCATCTTGTTTTCCACCTCAGATTAGATCCAGTTGTCTCTGTGTTTCCTCTGCGTTCCCAGGTCTGCTGGTTGAGCCGCACATCTTCCTCTCTTCCTCCACTGACGGGGTTTCCACAGGCAGAAAGCAGGGGTCTGAGCTCCTCATTGGATCAAGTTTCAGCATCATGTGCTCCATCAGACCTCAGTATGAAGGCGGCTCCTTCCAGCTCATCTTCAGCACCTCTAACTACACTCAGAACCACACCCTGCCAGCTGTTAATCACTCCGCCCTCTTCCTGTTCTCTGCTGCTGGCCACGCCCACCAAGGAACCTACCGCTGCGTTTACCACGTCTACGTTTTCTCCTATAACTTCTCCTCTATGAGCCAGCCTCTCAACCTCACTGTCTCAGGTAAACTCATGGAGTCCATCAGGAAAAGTTCTGCTTCAGGTGAACCAGCAGCTGTCTGCCTCATTCATGAGGTCAGAGAGGAGGATTGATGATATTAATGTTCATGATCAGATCTACAGGCAGCATGAAAACAAGGGTCTATATGATTATTTTCTAACTGGACTCATCTGATGAAAGCTGATCCTGAATCTGTTTCATTCAGTTTCAGCCTATCTCACTGCTTTGATCATCAGACTGGTTGTCGTCCTGCTGGGTTTGCTGGGATCAGTCCTGGTCCTCTACTTTAAGGTACTGCATGTATCATGCATGATGTGTTCAGTTGGGAAAGTTCTTGCATTGAAGCTGAACCATCCTCTGTTTCCAGGCCAGGAGAAACCAGAAGTCTGGACCAGAAAACAACCATCATGATGAAGGATCCAGAGCTGAAGGCAGCTTAGAGGAGGAGACTGCAGTCTGAAGGAACCAGGAGAAAATGATCTTCATTTCACATCCACAGGAAGGAGCAGAGAGATGTTTCAGACTCCTGGAAATCTATCCGTCTATGTATCTATGATAAAATGTCTCTGTGCTCCTGCAGCAGGAAGGAAGTTCAACATTCAGAAATTTGTATCTGGACTAAACCTACTTAAGTAAAACTTATATAAGAAGGGAACACAAAACATTCAACAAACAAAATATAACAGAAAACCCACTTCATCAAAATCTGATCTTCATCAACCTTACAAGGATAGAATATGGTAGAATATTTAGGGGTCAAAGGTCAGGTAGCCAATTCCATTCAGGCCCTGAACTCAGCTTGTGTCCTTGTCTTAGTTGGGTTATGAATTGTTATGTTACAAATGTAATATAGGTCATCCTGGCTTGTAATACTTTGTCTCACCTGTAGGTGGTGTACGTCTTCACTGCCTTGATAACCCATCCAATATATCCAGTTCCCACAAGTCTGAACCAGATGTGATCCATCTTAGTAGGGAAGTGCATGTACAATGCATAGTGGACCCAAGGCTTTGAGACCAACAAAAAGAAAACATGAAGACACTCTTAACCAATGTGTTAGACAGAGATACATGAACAAAATGGCTGCCGTCGAGATTGGCCCGTATGAGACGGAGAAGGAAAATTTATCAGACGATGTGGACAAGCTGCCTCCGATCTTCTACTACGATAAAGTTAACTATGTAGTCAACATGAAGAGTGTAAACGCCGTAAACAAGCTTCACTGCCTGAAATTCATGGACGCATATAATTAGTATTTCAACAGCTTTGTTAAGGAGATACGAACTCTCTGTGAGTACCAAACATGTAGCAACAAACAAAAAGAAAACATGCAGACACTCTTGACCAATGTTGTGAAAACTGGTGGACTGTAGAGTGGTGAGATCTTTCCAGGTATACGCAGAAAATGGATCATAAAGGCCTGAGAGGCATAAATAATCTTGCATTTTGATTTACTGTTGATTAAAAACATACATATTCTTGTATTTTAATTACTGATTGATTATAAGAAATATATTTTTGTGTTTTGATTTATTAATGATTATAAAATAAGAATTTTTGTACTTTGATTTACTGATGATTATACAAAGAGTTGATGTAATAAAGAGCAGATTAAGAAATGAATAACATGATGAATGAATGGTGAATAGAATTAACCTCAGATGATTATTATCAACGAAAGTTGATTATGTTGATTGATTTATGATAATCTACAGAATTGTAACTGAAGTAATGATACATTATGAAGGGAAGTGACATGTTTTTCACAGACTGTGTTGTAAGTGGAGCAGATGTCAAAGCTGAGTTGAGCGGGAAGGCAGTGGAGTTCCACAGAGACACTAAGATGTTTTCTTCATAACTAGATTGGGGAAGTAAGCCAGATGGTCAGTCTGCAGTAAGACGTTAAAGGCGTTGACTACTGTGAGTAAGCCAGACGTGTCTGGCTTACGTTGTTTCTGCATACTCTGACAATACGTTTATACGTATTGTCAGAGTATGCACACACCCATCTCCATGTAGCACACTTATTATACAGACACAGATAGGCTGCTTGTCCTCTGTGAAATTCAGAATTTTTGTGGTTTCCGCAGTCTAGAACTTCACAGGTGGTAAGTCTAACCGTAATCTGAGTGTTTTCAGAATAAGGAATAACCATGTATCTATATTTGGGGCCTTCTTCAGCTAAGTTAGTGACACAGGGGGTTATCAATTCATCTGGGGGCCTTGGGGCTTTTATTTGTATGGCATTAACACCAACAGGGTGGTCATCAGCTCTATTTTCATGAATTATTTCCTTCCATCTGACTTTGTTCAGTACGGACCCTAGTGCTGGGAGGAGACTCATAGCTAGTTCTGGGTGGGAAGATCCATACAATTCATTGAGAGCAGAACATATCAAAATACAAACGCTAGGATCTTTAATTCCAGGGAGCATGTAGTTAGGTTGTTTAAGACCTATAGCAGGGGTCTCCAAACTCGGTCCTCGAGGGCCGGCCTCCTGCATGTTTTAGTTCTCTCTTTGGTTTAACGCACCTGAATCAGATGATGGCTCGTTAGAAGGCCTAAGAAGAACATTAACATGCTGAAAAGGTTGTTGGTGCCACCAGGGAGAGAACTAAAACGTGCTTGATGCAATCGGCCCTCAAGGACCGAGTTTGGTGACCTGTCAACATGTCAACCATGACTTAACAACATTTATTTCCTTCTGCCGGTGTTAATTCAATGTAGTTAATCATCAGATGTTGACATGGGGCTTCAGTTTGTTGGTCTGCTCCTTTTCCTGTTAATTTTTGGGCTTTTGCTACGTTATTTTGTGCACATATGAGACAGTTATTACAGTATTCAGCTGCATATTTTGAAAAATTATGGGTGTACCAATTTCTGTCCATTTCTCTCAGCATTCCTCCCTTTGACACATGATCTATAGAATGTGTCATAACAGAAAATGGACGGAAAAAATGAACAGGTAGACACGGATTACCATTGGGACCAATCCAAATGTCTTGTGGTGTGCAGGTGGCCACACATCATTTCCATTTAGACATTTCATGTGGAGTAACAAGCTTCTGCATGTCCTGTAATGAGAGTGTGTTATCATCAGAGTCTGCAGAAAGGTTGGTGAGAGACAACTGCAGAGACGCTGTGCAGCCTTCACAGTGGAGTCAGGGACAGCATTTCCTGTTGAAACCACAAGTGTGAGCAGCACACTTCATCACTGCTATGCGAGCAGGGAGAGTGATGGCTTCTAAAAGGTCAGAAACAATGTTATGATGCAGGATAAGTTTTCCATCAGATTTCAGGAAATTCCAAGGGACTCCAGGGACTTCAGAAAAGACAGGTCTGTCCGCTCCAGCACAGATGAGTCAGATCTAACCACTGAACCGGAGAGCACAGAAACTGATCACCAATGGGGTCAGCTGGATCCGTGGTGACATATGTGATGCAATGCAGTGTCTGCTGTGTCATTACTGTAGAAATAGTATAGAAGTAAATATGTGCCATCAGAATCTGAATAAAAAAAAATTGAATCTGGAATTTGAATGTTGTATATTAGTGCTTACTTTTTCAGTATTAAAATAAATTCAGAAAGTATTTTTAACCTAAAAAAAATTTGGTGTCATTATTTGTGCATGAAAAAAAAATTCATTGTCATTTTTGTACATGGTTGCAATTTTCATTTATTAAAAAAATTCACATTCCTATTTCAAAGTGATAAAAATTTTCAATACACATATTTTTCACATTTTAATTTTTTTTTCGCCACCCATCAGTTCTCTTTAAAGATTACAGGCTTGACTCAAGTGGTATTTCTTTTTGAAATAAAACAGGGGAAGTTGGGTGTGGGACAGCGGAGAGAGGCTGGGAGTGCTAGGAGGTAGCGAGAAGTAATATGCCAGCACTCCATGGTGTAAGATTAACAACGGCCCAATCCATGTTTTAAATCAGGCTTTAAGATAATGTAACAAACTTCATGCGCAAAATAAAATATACTATAGAAATATGAAAGCATTAAACTCACCGTTGGGTTTGCGTTCGCCTCCATGGTCGCCAGCCTGCGTGATGCTGGTATTTCTTCAATATGACGGTTGTGTCACGTGATTAGGTGGATGTTGGACTCGGACATCCATTGCTAATGTCTGTGACCGGAAGTAACCTTGGCCATTTTTACAGCGAATTTTTAGACGCTGAATTTGAGACAGCGAATTTGAGCAAGTTGAATTGGAGGACACTGAAAATATTGCATTTGAATTTTGAAATGCTGAATTTTTTAACACTGAAAATTTAAACAGTGAAAAATATGTATATTGAAAATTTGATCACTTTGAAATAGAAATGTGAATTTTTAATACATGAAAATTGCAACGATATACAAAAAATGACAATGAATTTTTTTTTTCATGCACAAATAATGACTGAAATTTTTTTAGGTTAAAAATATTTTCTGAATTTATTTTAATACTGAAAAAGTAAGCACTAATATACAACATTCAAATTTCAGAGGCATTTTTAATTAAAATTCTGATGGCACATA